>NC_142160.1:11527346-11679081 GCF_024610735.1 Ursus americanus | reverse complement strand
AGTCTGGTATGTTCAGGCAGGATCCCTATTATTTTGCCTGGAATGTGATCATCACAAGTAAGAACAGGAAGCACAGGCATAGCAGGCAGTAGGCAAGTATTAGGTGAACCAATGTCAGTTGCTTAGCCTACTTAGGTATTCCTAGCAGCGGTGTCCATCTCCAAGGACCTCCAGGAAAAGATGACCTTTTGAAGACTGTTTCTCTCAGTGGGTTGGACCTGGGGCTAGCTCATATGATGAATACGGGACCTCCAATTTGCCAAATCTATGAGAGCTTCTACAGCCTTTGGGAGAACGGCTAAAGTCTTGAAGGCCAGCAGGAAAGTCAGGAGGACTGACGACTAGTAAGGAAGTTTCATTGTTTCTGAAGCTTTTTAATGTGTTTGTTTGTTTATTAGGTGGAGGGGCAGTGGGAGAGGAAGAGAGAATCCCAAGCAGGTTCCACGCCCAGTGCGGAGCTCAAGGTAGGGCTTGATCCCACACCCTGGAGATCATGACCTAAGCCTAGATCAAGAGTCAGACCTTAACTGACTGAGCCACCCAGGCATCCCATTTTTGAAGATTTTTAAATTGTATCCAAACTATATTTTTCTTTATTGATCTATGGAAATATGTGTTGTGTGGATACCTACACAGAACTCATACTACACCATCGGATGATGAATGGATAAAGAAGATGTGTTACACACACACACACACACACACACACACACACACACACTGGAATATTACTCAGCCATAAAAAAGAATGAAATCTTGCCATTTGCAATGACATGGATAGAGCTAGAGAGTATAATGCTAAGTGAAATAAGTTAATCAGAGAAAGAAAAATACCATAGGATTTCACTTACACATGGAATTTAAGAAACAAAACAGGTGAACATTGGGTGAGGGGGGAAGAGAGGCAAACCAGAAAGCAGACTCTTAACTATAGAGAACAAACTGAGGGTTACTGGAGGGGAGGTGGGTGGGAGAGTGATTAAATGAGTGATGGGGATTAAGGAAGAGGCCTGTTGCGATGAGCACCTGGTGATGTATGTAAGTGATGAATCATTAAATTCTGCACCTGAAACTATTATTACACTGTATATTAACTAACTGGAATTTAAATAAAAACTTGAAAAAAGTGTCATACTACAGAAAAACTCACAATATGAAGAATTGGAGTTTTATTTCTATTGTTCTGAATATTCTTTTGTGCATAGGAACCTGGTGGGACGAGTACAAAAAATAAGGTGTAACAAGCTCATCCCATGCAAAGGGCAGGAAAGGACAGCCCCTCCCAGGTCATCAATCACAATGACACATAAAAAGCCGAAGTCAGCTTCTCCATTCACCAATTTGGCCATCCCCTCCTCTACAGAAAGGATCTTGTGGTTTTCCGTTGCTCTCAAACCCAAGATAAACACCCTCAAGATCTGATTTAGCATCTATCACTACAGCAAACCGCATTACCTCATCTTCTTGGTCCCCTCCTACCCCCAAACTGAATCTTATGCCTGGCCAGCACTTCCCCTACTCTGAGTCACCTCTTTGCATCAAACAAATGTGAGAGTCCCTCTTCAGCAAGACTCCTGTAGAAAATGGTACTTCTCAGCCCTATATAAACCTATGTGCATGGGCTCAACATTTACCAAGCACATACTTTCCGCCAGGCATAATATAAAAGTACATTAAGAGGCCTCCCTCAGTAAGCTAACAGTCTCATGCAGAACTGCCATGGCAAAGGAAGGCCCAAGCGTCGGGGTACCCCATCAAGCCAGTGACTGCAAATCTCTCTTCATTCAACACCAAGTAAAACATACTCTCATTTCTTGGGTACAATGTAAATACTCAAAAGAATTCTTTAAAATTAGGCATTTCCACACTCTTAATCACAAAATAGGAACTAGATCTGTCTTGGAATTAAAAGCTTCCTGACCATTTAGAAACTTCGCAATATTTTCCATTCCTCGACGTTCAGTTTGTGTTTGGCCATGGTTTGGACACCGTGTAGGAAGAGCTGTTTGGCCGCCGAGTCACACAGATTGGCAATGACACAGGGGAACCTAGGAAACTGACCATGTAAACAAACAATACTCCCAAATACTCATGCAACCAGACCAGCTACCCCTGCAAGCCATACCATTGTAGAGCAAGGCATTTTTCTCTTCCTTTTTTCTTACTAAAGGGCCTTAAAAATACATATATTTTTAAAAAGTCATGTTATGTGAAGGACAAAATTAGGAGAAACTTAAAAGACAGGGAAGGAAAACATTCAGCATATGAGGAAAAAAAAAAGCAAAAGCAACAACCTTTGTTTTTGTCTTTATGTCTTAAGAACAGAAGGAAAACTACAGTACTAGCAATGGGGAAATGATTAAATAGATTTTTGTCCACATTATGGACGGTTAGGCAACTACTAAAAAGAATGATCTATCTTGATATTGACTTGGAAATATATCATATGTATGAGTATGTACATATGTGCATATGGTAGGCATATCTGTGCTTTTATAAATTATAAAAATAAGAATTTATGTTTGTAGACACATAGAGGAATTGTGGGAAAGTACACGTGGCCCACCACACTGCTAACATTGGTATCCTGCGAGGATAAGAAGATGAGGAAGACTTAATTAGTAATTTATATATTTCTGTATGACAGGAAGTGTCACAACAGCATGTGACGATCATTTAACATAATCAATAGCATATTAAAGCACAAACAGGAGACTAGGAAAATATTCTCCGTCCTACCAAATGCATGATAAATTTTAAATGTTTCAACACATACAAAGTAAGAATAATATTTAGCAATAACACTCGTAATTGCATAACATCTAACCACCAAGAAGCTCTCTTTGCAGACAAATGTTCATTGGTTTTAATCTACTGCAGCTGCACCCATTCCCACTCAGCCAGAGAAAGGGCAGGTGTGTTTAGCTTGTATCGGGGAGGCCGAAGGCACACCTGTCCAAGACCTCCTCAAGGTCCTGCAGTGGGCTGCGGAACAGAGGAAGGGCCTCTGAATCTCACCCCACAATCCATTCACATGACCATGCCGGGGCCCTGGGTTGTAAAGGACAGATGTCCTAGGACATCTGAGAATAAACAAGTGGCCATTTTCCTCTCAAAAACCCAGAAAGTGACCATTAAATGTGCAGTGTAGGAGCAATCAGTCAAGTGCTCACAAATAACATGCCGAAGCTGACCAGAGAACAAACCCCCTTGGCTTTGATTCATCACCTCCTAGCAGACCACCCACACTGTGTGCTCAAGGACCACATGTGCTCATCAACAGAACAATAAGATCTGAAATTCTAGGGCTGTTTATATTCATGGCACTTTGCTGGGTGGCTTGCTCCATAGGAGAGGAGTTAATGTCATTCTCACAGCAGCTTTTATATTATAAACTTGTTCCTTGAATAAGCCCTTTGGAGAGCTGCCGTGTCCCAATGTCACAAAGTCGTCTTAGATGCATGAGTTGTACATAACAGCCTATACCAAGGGAGTTCACTGTCTCAGGAGTTCTGCTGACAATGGTGGGCAAGTGGGCTGATAGTCATCAGTCTACAGCATTTCAGGACTTCTCCTTATGGGGTCCAGAAAAGCATCCTTTATAACCAATGGGTATGCACCAGAAGCCACGAGATGGTGACCCAGGCCTTGGCCTTAACTGCAGGCCACGCCAGCTAAGGGGCGGCTGGAGTGAAAACTAATTCTGGAAGGTGTTTCCCTCTGTGCTACCTTGGAGGTCTTGGGATTCTCAGATGGACAGTCTTAAGGGTAAAGATCAGCTGGAGATGAAGACCTTACCCAGCCTCAATTTGCTCTGGGCCATCCAACCTCCCACTTCCTAAGGAGTCAGAATTCCTAAGGAAGGAGGACTAGACCCATCTCTTACAAATTCTGGAGCTGTCTGTCCTAGGCCTAGAGATAGGAGTGTGTGAGGGTTGGAGATAAGGATTTTTGTTGGTGGGACCTGGTGGGTTGCATGATGAGAAGCTCAACTATACATCATTTCTTAACCAATAGCATGAAAAATATTAGGTAGTGGGTGATCTGAAAAACACCACCGGAAGGACGAAGTTAAAACATGAACACTCTGAAGGGAGAAACAGGAAGTAGGAGAGGGTTATCAGACTGATTTCAGGTTAGCAAGATACACGGGTTGAATGGTGTTAGCACCTACAAAGCCACCTTGGATATTTATACTGTACACGAGGCTGTTTCACAACATTAAATTATCCCCTAATTGTCACAATCCCACAAAGTATGCACTACAGCAATGAGTTCTTTTCTATTTTCTGGTAAAAAAAAAAAATTATAAGCAGGAATGTGTAGAATTGGGTCATCTGTGAGTAACGTCAAGTCCTTGAAATTAAAGAACTGATTCTTAGTTTAAAGAAATACACACAGATGAAATTTTCTCACTTGCGAATATTAGGTGCAGTATTGTGAGTTCACAATGTTTGCTGTTTGGGCAGTACTTCCATGCTATCCTGCCTCTCCAGGGACCGAATCCCTGGTTTGGTTCTTGCAAATGGACCAAAAGAGTCAAAGAACAGCTTGGCATTGACATCTCTGGCTCATGGAACTTCGTAAGGAAGTCTGGATGGCCCACACCTCTCAGAAAACCTGGGTCCATTATATCTGTCACATAAGATGGACCTTTGACGCATACAGAACTGACATGACATTACCACCATCTTCATCTGACATAAAGACAGAGTTCAGAAATTAGAATTCCTGACTTCCATTCCAAGTGTGGAGCGGTGCAGTCCAAATGGTAGCTGACAGCCATTCAAATGTGACTACTTAAATTTAAACCACTTGAAATAAAATACATAAAAAATTTAGCTCCTCAGTCACACTAGCTACATTTCAACCGCTTAATAGCCACATTTGGCCAGTGGCTGCTGGACAGGGTAGGTACACATCATTTCCATCATCACAGAAAGTTCTGTGGGACATCGTTGGTCCAAATTAACTTTGGATACAGCCCTGGGCCTTTGTGACAAGAATCGCCTACCAAGTGAGAGCAATTAAAGCGCCAAGATGAGGCCCGAGGGAGCGGAGAAGGAGGGTTTTACCTCTTACCGTCCATCCACTACCCCTTTATTCTTTGACACGATCCATTTATACTTCTTGGATCTCACATAAAGGGTCATGGAAATGCAGCATCAAGCCCTCCCCATCCTACATTCTGGAACCACTACTGACCAAGACAGAACCTGGAATAAATTAATCGAGGCCCAGACCACAGGAAGCGATGAAATTTTTATTGTGCTAACAGATCGTCTATTATTTAATCTACTTCCTGATGCTGCGGTGTTTTTTCATCCTTATTTTTTAACTAAAGAAAAAAAAATTGACCTGGGATTTGGGTTTCTCTCCTTTAACTCATGAAGAATTCCAAGGTCTGCCTTCCTGGGGTTCCACAGCCATATATGACAATCTCCGAGGGAATAGTCCGTGCTGCTTTTGCTCTAACAAATTGCCCTGCTAACTCTGAGCCTTGACACCTAGTTTAATGTGAAAGGCCGACAGGACTATTTTTAGAGAACGATCTGTTTCTGAAACTCCCTCGTGTTTCCACTCAAGAGTGTAAGCATTCCCTTAGGTATGAAAGAAAGCATCCTACCAGCAGTGGGCCATCCAAATTCAAGAGGAGAGTGGCATCACACGGAGCAGGAAGAAGGGCACCAATCATCCGAATGCACTTAATAAATACATAAAGTTCACCCCCCAAATCCAGCCCAGGGAGATGGTGAAAGGCTTTCCAACTGCAAATGCTGAGAAAAATGAATGTACCTCACAATCAGAGCTATGTTTACCGTTCCCAAAGAGATATAATAAGGATGTTTTTCTTTGCCATAGAATTGGTGAACAGGACCCAAAGCCTAGGGCATAGGGTCTCTAAGTACCCCCCTTAATTCTGAAGAGAGCTGCTGGGGAGACTGCAAGCACCTAGGGCTCACGGAGAAGGGCCAGAGCTGACTCTGCTGCCGCCTCCTGCCAGGCCAGCCCTGAGAGTCCAAGTTCGGGGGAACACGCTGTTCCTAGTGAGGCGATTCTCATGCCTGCCTCTACTAGGCACACGGTTGGTACCCTGCTTTCTTCACCTCCCAACATCTCCTGGAGATTTCTCTACGTGAGTACTCAGTGATCTTCCTCGTTCTTCTGGACTCACAGCATGGCAAGCCGCTGCATGGACGGGCTTGGCCAGCTCTCCGAGGCTGGATGCCTGGGCCACTTCCAACATTTTGCTGTTATTGACAATGCCACTGTGAATCATCTGGTATGGGTGCCATTTCACCCACGTGTAGGCCTATCTGTAGGGTAAATTTCTGGAAGTGGGACTGCTGCATCACAGGGCCCATGCACCTGGAATCCTGACAGATCCTGTCAAATTCCCTTTTTTTAATTTAATTTTATTTTATTATGTTAATTTTTGATATAGTGTTCCACGGTTCATTGTTTGCATATAACACCCAGTACTCCTTGCAGTACATGCCCTCCTTAATACCCATCGCCAGGCTAACCCATCCCCCTGCCCCCCTCCCCTCTGAAACCCTCAGTTTGTTTCCTGGGGTCCATAGTCTCTCATGGTTCGTCTCCCCCTCTGGTCCCCCCCCCTTCATTTTCCCCTTCCTTCTCCTAATGTCCCCATGCTATTTCTTATGTTCCACATATGAGTGAAACCATATGATAATTGTCTTTCTCTGCCTGACTTATTTCACTTAGCATAATCCCCTCCAGTTCCATCCATGTCGATGCCAATGGTGGGTATTCATCCTTTCTGATGGCTGAGTAATATTCCATTGTATATATGAACCACATCTCCAAAGGCAAAGGAAACAAAAGCAAAAATGAACTTTTGGGATTTCATCAAGATAAAAAGCTTCTGCACAGCAAACGAAACATCAACAAAACTAAGAGGCAACCCACGGAATGGGAGAAGATATTTGCAAATGACACTACAGATAAAGGGCTGATATCCAAGATCCGTAAACAACTTCTCAAATTCCCTTTCATTGGGCTGTAATTTTTTGCCTTTCCGCCACCAGTGCATTATTAGGAGTATCTACTTCCTTGCAACTTCTCCCACAACACTCGTCTCTGGAAGTTAATGGTACCCTAAAGCATTTGAGCAGCATTTCTTAAAGTTCCTGAGACTCACCTGAAGGAATTTGGTTAAAACGAAGATTTTTGTGATCTACCCTCAATATTCTGAGTCAGTGGGTTGCCTTAGAGCTTAGGAAGCTACATTTTAAACAAATCCCATAACAATTCCCGTACAGGTGAGCCGATGGCCTAACCTTTGTATAAGACACTGCCTTGGAGAACTGGCACATCCCCACTGAGGCACAGGTGTCGGTTCACGTGGGCGGAGCTGCACAGGTGCGGAACCCCAGCAGGGATCCTGCATTCAAAATCCAGACAGCCCAGGTTCCTGGCTTCACCCCTTGCCAGATATGTGTTCTGGGTCAAGTGACTTCACATCTGTGTACTGCTGTTTTATCCGTAAACTGGGGCTAATAGTACTGCTGTTTTTAGGATTAAATGAGCTAAAAGTTGGGAATGCTCTCAATAATATTTGGTGCCTGGTAATTATTTTAAAAGTGTTATCGTATATGGTAGAAATTGCTAGCTAGCTACCCTGACATCCACTGTCCCCGACCTCTACAGTAATAGAACTCCCAGCATGGGGCTGGGCACGGTGCCCCGGAATAAAGACTTTTGCAGCTTTTTGTGGCTGGCCAGGGATGTGCAACGGGACTGACTGCATGATTTGTAGGGTTAGGTGCAAAATGAAAAAGCAGAGCCTCTTGTTGAAAAAGCAGGGAAAAGGTGCTATTAGAGGTACTAAATATAAAGCCTTTTCATTTCTTCCAGGATTTCTCTCTTGACCTGCCATAATGATTTTTATTTGCCATTTGATGTTGCTCCCTTGGGCACACAGATACTCATGAGGAAGTGGGAACACAAGCACCAGGAGGCCAGCCCGTGGGGCTGCTGAGCATCCCCTTCTGCCGAACGTCAGACCTGTGTGCAGTGCCCCTCTGTGGGCTGGGAATTCAAGCCAGGCATCTCCTCTTTCCGTAGTCTCACTGCCCCAACCCACTGCAGATGGGGGAACCCCAGGTGTATGGCAACCTCTGTACGCCGGGACATAGGTGTCTATATTGAAGGTAAGGGAGTTGCTTGCCCCAACTGAGCTGCCTGCTTTTGCAGTGTGACCCTGGCAGCTCAGGATGGGGACCCCTGTAGCCATGCCCTGACACCAGCTCTCCCAGAGGAGAGGGGCCACCAGTGGACTCCTAGTCCCGGGGAGATAACAGGAGCCAGGGGGTGGGACCCCTGCAGGAGCTGAGGCTTCAAGCCCCCAGCACATTCTCCATTGTTCCTTTAAACTTCACTTACGAAACACAAATTCAAACAGGAATTTATTAAGAATTTCAAGATGGTGACGATAGATCCCTAAACCCAAACAGAAGGTCCTGTGTGTCTTCTATTGGTTCCACGCCCATGGAGGCAATCCTGCACATAGTGTAAGTTTTTTGTGCAACTTCTGGAAGACACGCTTAAAAATGATCTTTTCCTTACATTGTCCTGCTCAAAATGCATTTTGTAATGGCTGGAACATGTGCCACTGTCTGAGACCACGAGGATAAGGGCCACACCTAGGGATACCAAAGTGAACCAGAAGGACACTGGATCCCGAACAGCAGCCTTCGATGTAAAGCTGGGAGGCCAGGGTTCTTACCCTGGGGCGCGGGGGTAGCTGCCAAAGGTCATGACTGTAGACAAACCACTGCATGTCTGAAATATTTTGCTAGGAGAGCATCCATGCTTTCTCCAGAGTTTCAAAGGGGTCTCAGAGTTTAAGGACCGAGCTCTGAGCGACTACAGAAGAGTTCTCTTTAGTTGTTTACATGTAATGACAGGCATACCCAGAGCAAGAGACGATGGAGAAGTGTGTGACACGGGTAAGACACCGACAGAACTGGAACCATGAGTCGGGGGGGATTGTGGCCAGGCCAGGAGAGAGAGTCTAACCCCCTCACTCCCAGCACTGTCTCATGAGATTCATGGTTTACACCAGAAATATGAGGGACATACAATACTTGGTCAGGATTTGAAAGCTGCTAGGACTCTGTACATAATACATTATTTGAAAGCTGCTGCATACAGTCTATAAATCACTACAAAGTAGCAGTTCTTTCCAACTAGTCTTCTCAGTGTCCTTGGCCAAAGGCCAGTGTTCAGGAATCCCTTCTGTACCTTCAGGAAGGCATTTGCATACTGACATGTGGAGTGGCCAGCCAGCATCTGGACCGGACAAAGTCAGTTGTCCACGCCCACAAGAACTTTCAGTTGCCTGGATGGAACTCTTCCCTGTGAGAGGAATCAGCCCTCTTACACGGGCTCTTGGTTTTACTTTGGGTTTAAACCAACTGGAACACTTTGTTACAAATATGCAGCACTCCTCAGATACAAGATGTACAAGTACCACAAACTGCAACAAACTTGGCTGGTCAGGAGTCAGAGCCTTCTCCCTTTTGAACCACATATTTACTGTTACTTAAGCTTGGAAATGAGAGGTTTACTCCTTTCTTTCTTTCCTTCTTTTTTTTTTTTTTTAAGATTTATTTATTTATTAGAGAGAGTAGGGTGGAAGGGCAGAGGGAGAGAGAGGATCTCAAAGCAGACCCCACGCTGAACAGTGAGCCCACGTGGGGCTCCATCCCGGGACCCCGAGATCAGGACCTGAGCTGAAATCAAGAGTCAGACACTTAAGCGACTGAGCCACTCAGGCACCCCACAAGCTTTACGCTTTTGCAGATAATTTTTTCATTTCCTTACACAAATCTCTGTTGCATCTTAAATAGAAGTAATAAAACACATGTTTTCAGCTTTCCTCTTCAAATGTACCTCTCTCACCTTTAATTTTTGGTGGACTCTTTTATCTCAGGCTTTCCTTTTTTAATATGGCAGAGATAGAGACGAATACCTATTGATCTTCCAATATTTCAAAGGTTTGGGAATGCAAGGATTTGGAGAGACAGATACAGTTTACTGGTTGAGAACCCAGAAGGTCTAGATTCAAATCCAATTCAGTATAATCTGGGCAAGTTACTGAACTTCTTCACTCAATTGCCTCACCCATAAAGTGGGGATAATAATAGTACCAGCATCCAGCTCACAGATTTGTTGTGTGGAGTAAATGAATTGTGGCTGGTATGTAGAAAATGTTTGATAAGTATGTGTCTGCCTCTATTATTCTAGCATACAGTATCGTAATTCTAAAATCAAGAGAATTTATAGTCTACTCTGGAAGGGACTAGAATTCAGGGTCAGCTATTTACTCATCCTGAGTAAATGGGGGGTGGGGGAGCGCTCAGCTAGAACCAGACACTTACTCCTTGGGAACTCAGGCTCCAGGCAAACTAGTCACACAGTGATGGGACCAGTATAACTGTGAATCAAATTTCTTTTTGAGACTGGTTTTATATGGGGACAGTGCTGCTGGGCAGAAAAACTTGATACTTTATTTTGTTGAAAAGAATTAAAATGAAATAAAATCAACTAGATGAGGTCAGCATTTTCCACCCTCCCCAACTTGCCCTAACACTAAACACTCCCTAAAAATAAATGATTGTTAAATTCTTATTATTATCAGTCACAAAACTGGTGGCATGTACCTAATGGGCAGCCAACCTTTAATAAACACCATGAGGTTTTAATCCTGAACGGTTCCTAAAATAGTCAGAATGAGGGCTCTTTTAAATATTCCACATTTAGTTTGTTCTATTCAGCCTCCCAGTGTACCTCTTTCGTATTGCATAAGCTCACTTTAGAATGTATTCCCGGGAACTTTTCGGTAAATTGAAGAAAGAGAGAGATCTCAGTTCATCTCTTGCTTTTTTTTTTTTTTTTAATCTATTTATTTATTTGAGAGAGAGCACATGCGTGCAGTCGGGATGGGGGAGAGAATCTTAAACTGACTCCCTGCTGAGCGCGGATCCCGACAGAGGCTCAGTCCCAGGACCCTGAGATCATGACCTGAGCTGAATTCAAGAGTCGGACGCTTAACCTACTGAGCCACCCAGGCGCCCTTCCTTCATCCTCTTTCTTCGTCAGTTTATAACCAATCTTCTCCAAGCGCAGGTGCTCCCGCTCTGCTCCTCCTGACTCTTGATTCTCTCCCCCCTTTAGCACCTCCCCAAATGGAAATGCTTTCAACCAGCCCTGAAGGAGAAGATTATCCAGCAACCGCATGGTGCCTATTCTACCTTTGGCTTCATCTTATTCAGTAAGAATAAAAATAATAACACCTTAAGTGTGTGTAGAATATTAAGGTTTACAAAACGTCTTCTATTTCCACTGTCTCCATTGACCTCACAATAATCCTGGGAGATAGGAAAGGTAGAGGACAATTCAGCTCGGAGCAATTAAATAAGCATTTTGATCGCATGAAAGAAAGAACATTTTCACCAAAAACTCTAGACCGATGACTCATGTTAGGTTCCTCAGTTAATTATCTCTACTTGAATGGAAAGAAAATTAGAATAGCCTCTTAATTCTGGAACCCCTGGGATGTGGCACGGCCCCCATCAGGGAATTTTCTGGTTCATGAAGATAAACGATGACATCTGAGGTAAATCAAGCACTGCTTCCAAGTTTTCCTTTGTCTCACAGTTGGTCTCCTTTACAAGGAAAAATGGGTCAAAGTGTTTGGTAAAACACACGCTAATAACCCTAGTAACCCAAATTAACTCTGTCAAAACTAGCGCCAATAAGGGCCTCCCACTCTGACAGACCAGTGATCGATCGATCGATCGATCTATCTATCTTTAACATTTAAAATTAATTTAATTAGCATATAGTGTATTATTTGTTCCGGAGGTAGAGTTTAGTGCATATGATGCCAGTAGTCATTCGGTCAAGCGCTCTCCTTAATGCCCATCATCCCGTTAGCTACCCCATTTCCCCGCCCCCAGTGGTCTCCTTCTGACCCCTGAGAAGTACTGTTTATTAAGGGATTCCACTAGGTTCTTTTTTATTTCCTGCAGTTTATATAGTTCTGGATTTGGGATATTCAGTGTTAAAAGGTTAATAGGAATGACCATTGATATTCACATATTTAATTGGTCATGATTTTTTGAATGCCTTGCAAATAGCAACTCTATTTATTGAAATATTTTTTCATTGACACGATATATTAAATCTCAGAATATTCACTGGGAAAAGTGGGGAAGGGGACGACAGAGTGTCAAGTAATAGTCTGGAGTCTGGATATAATTTACTAGTTAGGCTCTGGGCCAGAGGACCACATCATATTGTGAAAAATGTTGCTATAAGATCTTCTTGTTTCTCAAATCGGTCAGACGTCCAATCAGGAGGAAGTAACCGAGCATCTATAACATGATTAGCTTTGTGCTTCCAGTGACTCGAGGCCTGGATATTGTTCAACACTGTAGCTACTCATACTACACTAGCAATGTGGGGGGGGGGGTAGAGCGGAAGGCTCAACCTCTCTCCTCTTACCTTACTTATTACAAAGGGTTAATTAAAAATAAGAGAGAAAAACTCCACTCTCAAAAAAAAGGAGGCAGCTCCTCGAATTGATGATAATGACTGGGCCACACTTTTTATTTTTAGCAGTCCATAAGCCTCTATGGGTTTAGTCTTTCTTCCATGTGCCCATAGTGGTAAAGGCGGCCCAGGCCCACTCTTCCATAGAATGAGATTAGATGTTACTTTTTTCATCCCAAGAAGCAGCCAGCCCCATGCTTTGGGCATGTACGTTTCTCAGGAACCTCAAGAAACTGAGGGGTCACAGGTCAAGAAAGGATCTTGGTATTGGTGGTTGTCCCAAATAGAATCCCTTTCTCTAGCGATACAGAACGAAAACACAACCCACCAGAAGCCCTCACTCACCCTACAACTCTTTCCAAAGTTCATCTCCCCCCTTTTGAGGTGGATTCAAAATCCACCTCCCCCGGGGAGGGGTATCAGAGCAGTCAGACAAGGCTTCCAAAAGGCACATTAAGAATGTTGTTCTTAGTTGAGGAAAATGTTAAGAGGGATAAATTCTGTTTTGGCCAAGATCACGCTGACATGAAAATGATGACCTAGGAAACAGGAGAGAACCACCAAAAGAAAAATGTTTCTGGCTGAAATTCCCCTCCAGCTTTTCCTGTAATCCTTCAGGAACAAGAAGTTCCAGAAAGCAAAGCAGTTCGCTTCCAGGTGCCACAGCGTGGATCAGCGTTAACACTAAATGCGATCATCTTCAAAAATGTCCCCGTCTCCGGAGTTGGAAACCTTCACACTTTTCTCCCTTGAAACACGGCTTTGGATGTATTTTTAGCCTCTGCTAGCCACTCAGGAACAAAGTGGCTTTTAATTTTGAAACTTGTGAGGCGTCCTATTCTTTCTTTTTAATTTAATTTAATTTAATTTAATTTAATTTAATTTAATTTAATTTAATTTATTTATTTGACAGAGAGAGAGACAGCCAGCGAGAGAGGGAACACAAGCAGGGGGAGTGGGAGAGGAAGAAGCAGGCTCATAGCGGAGGAGCCTGATGCGGGGCTCGATCCCATAATGCCGGGATCACGCCCTGAGCCACCCAGGCGCCCCAAGGCGTCCTATTCTAAACAAACTACCAGAAGGCTGTGTAAATTCATGATTTGCTTCTGACCCCATCATCTATGAAATGTTTACAAAGACAAGCCCTGGCTATTTGACCCACACGAGTGTTGAGGATCCTGAGGCTTATGTTAGTGCATTAGCCCAGAAAACAGGCTAGGGTGATGGGGCACAAGAAAGTTGTGCTATGATTAGAAAAACATTAAAAATGCCTGTGGGTATAATAAATATAATTACTTTTGGTGATGATATGGGTCTTTAACTTGACCAATAAAATAACAACTGCAGTAACAGGGGGAAGGAAAAACACACGCGCCCAGAGGAACCACGAGAATACAGACTCTTCCAGTGTGGAAATGAAAGGCCAGCAGGAGATGGAACATCTGTGAAAAAAGAGAAAAGCGGTATCTAGGAGACTCCAAAACCAAAGACTAAATCTAGGGTCTACTTCAGCTTATCCCTCTTTCTCTCTCACACAGTCTTTCCATCGTGTGCTGTCCCTTCCAAGCAATTACCAAATCCTACCCATTCTGTCTGTAGATGTCTCTAGAAGGCCCCCTCTGCCTCCTGGTTCCACTCTCTCTTCCAAAATTACTGCCTGAGCAGATCAGGGCTAGAGCCCCAGCACTGGTCCCGGGCATCTTTGGCCCAGACCTGAAACTTTGTCCTACCCTTTCCCCTGATCTGTATTGTAGGGGGCTGCGTTTCCTAAGTGGGGTTGAGCCAAAGGGAGGCGCTGCAGGGAGGAGTCTGGAACAGTGTCCTTCCCTCCCTTCCCTGATGTCACCTGTATAGCTCCCTGGCTCCCTGGATCCCTGACTGCCTGGCTCCAGTGCAGTTCCAGCTTTTTCCAGTGACCTTAACACCTGGGCTCCAACAAAACCTCTTCCCTTTATCTCTGCAGACAAGGGGAGAAGCAGATTCCTGGGCTGCCTCGATGTACCCATTCTAGCTCCTCAGTTCCTCCATCATCTATGTAACCTACACCTTTTCTCCACCAAATCCCCCTGTTGGAAAGACTTGAACTTCTGTTTTCGGTTGAACATTGATGGATACAGCCCACTAAAACTGGACTCCACGTATCTCACTGCTGGCCTCTCTACTCGATCCTAAATGTTGAGGAGATTAATTTTCCTAGAGTAGATCTGCACATGCCCCCTCTTTTCCAGCAACGTTCCTTGCTTTCCATTGCCCACTCAGTACCACCTCCAACTTTAGGCATTCAAGGGCTACCTTCACGTTTTTTGACAAATCTTTAAAACAATTGTACTATTTATCTTTTCCTTAATACGTTTACTTAATTTGACACTTTTAAAAATACATGCTAAGTAAAAATGTCCATGATCAAGGTTTTTGATATGCTAAATATAGATTTTTCCAATACATATTAAATTAAATATATAACTTAAAAAATTGGTGATCAGTGTAAAACCCCAAAGGGCTTTTCACCTTCACCACCTCAGCCTTTCACCTCCTAGATCCACAGGAATGCAGCCGAGCACAATGGTTTAAAGTGCAGACTCTTGAATAACAGGGTTTGAGTTCAACTCCTGCCTCAGCCACTTATGAGCTGGGTGACTTTGGGCAATTGACTCAACCTGTCTGCGCCCCACTTTGCTCATCCATACACTGACATCAATAGCATTTCTCCCATACGGTCATGATGATAATCACCTGAAGAAACACCTTTAGTGTCTTTAGGACAGTGCTTGATATGCAGTAAGCACTCCCTAAGTGTTGGTTACGGTCATTCTTCCACGTTGACCTTTGCTTCAATAACACAGGACCGCTCTTACAGGAATAGACTGGCCCAGACCTATGTGTGTGCTTTTGCCTTGCACCTGCCTTGCCTTACCCCACTTGCAGACTCCTACCCATCAACTGCAGCAAATTGTAAATTCTGCCTCTTTAAGAAACCTCTTCAACTACCCTCCCTTCCCACACAAAACTCCCCTATTCTTTGGACTTCGTGTGACCTTTGTATCTCTCCTATTACAAACATCACATTCTGTCCTGGGATTTGGATATTTGACAACTGCTCCCTATTGGCTTGGAATCATTCGTGAGAAGGGATCCTGTCTCCATCATGGCCAAATCCTACCCAGCCCATCTCCTGCACCCCCATAGCAGAGATGCACGATAAATCCTGCTTTTCTTGCTGCCCCCCCCCTCCGGCTGCAACGCCTTGGAATACAGGCTGCCCTAGATGCAGGGTCATTATTGTGCCTTTTAGGAAGTAGGATGTGTTCCTTGACTATTCATAAAACAGCCCTTTGCCTAATTTACAAGTTAACTAAGATAAATATTTTCCTTACTTTTATAGTCTCTCATACTTTTTAAAACAAGTATTTATTTGAGAGAGAGAGAGAGAGCGTGCATGCAGGCATGTGTGTGCACACACGTGGAGGGGGGAGGGAGAGAGAGAATCTCAAGCAGACTCCTTGTGGAGCGCAGAGCCCAAGTCAGGGTTCAATCTCAGGATCCTGAGATCATTCCCTGAAATGCAATCAAGAGTCAGATGCTTAACCAACTGAGCCACCCAGATGCCCCTATAGTCTCTCATACTATTAAGACTGCATACTGTCAGGCTGAACTTAGCTCTTGACTCTCTTCGTAAGTCTTTTAACAGCTCACAATTGTATAGGGGTTTACAGTTTATAATGTGCATCCACTCACGTCAGCTCATGTGAAACCTCACAGTGCTCTTTACGGGAATTTTCCTCATTTTAAAGATGTTTAAAACAAGATTTAGTATAACTATCTGGTACAAGACCACATGTGTCCACTCCTCACATGCAGACTGTGGACGGGGCTGTGAAGAGTTGAGATATGGTGCCGTGATCCAGCTTCTTGGCGAGGAGCTGTTGCTATGGTGACAGCACACTGGTGAGCCACACGGCCAGGCAAGCCCATCACAGCTACAGAGAGGTCTCAGGAGGAGTCTTCCGCATAAACAATGTGATTTTCTTAAGTTATCCAAGAGAGCTGCATCTCCCACTTGACTTTCCTACGTTCATCATCAAACTGAAAGGTCCTCTCTTATTTTTTTTATACTGTTTTTTGTTTCTTTTTTTTTTCAGGTGTACAGCACAGCGAGTTGACAAGTCCATACACCATGCTGTGCTCACCATGGGAGTAGCTGCCGTCTGTCCTATTATAGCGCTATTACAGTCTCACTGCCTGCATTCCATCTCTGCCTTTTATTCCTGTGACTTACTCACTCCCCAACTGGGGGCCTGTACCTTCTTCTCCCCTCCACCCATTTTACCCAACCCTCCACCTCCCTCCCCTCTGGCAACAGTTTGTTCTCTGTATTTATAGTTCTGATTCTGCTCTTAGTTTATTCATTTTTTTAGATTCCATCTATGAGTGGGGTCATATGGTATATGTCTTTCTCAGTCTGACTTATTTCACTTAACATAATACTCTCTAGGTCCAGCCATGTTGTCGCAAATGGCACTATCTCATCCTTTTTAACGGCTGTGTAATATTCCTCTGTGTGTGTGTGTGTGTGTGTGTGTGTGTGTGTGTGTGTGTATCACATTTTCCTTACTCATTCGTCTACTGCTGTGAAGGATCGTATCTTTAGCTAATAAACTCAGGTAAAGACCACACCAGCCAGTGACTGGGCCTGAGGGTAACCTGTCAGATCAAACACCTCTGAATCTTCTAGTCTTTTGTTCGATGTACAGTTTTTGTCCCTGTGCATGCTAAGCTCGCGGAGGCTCGGGGCATGGGCAAGTGACTTCTTTCTGAAGCGTGCAAAGCAAAGAGGTTTCATCGCACAGCCATGGCAGTGAGTGTCGGCAGCTGCCCAGAAGGTGCTGCAGGCTTTATCTGAGCACACAGGACAGAACCACAGTGGTGCCTATGCCACAGACACAGGCCATGGAGTGTTGCTCAGGCCTTCCTCAATAGCGTCTTCTCTAATACCCTAACACATGACCTAATTGATGAGGCTGACTCCTTTTTACAGGTATAGTCCCAGATCAGAAGCCATCTCGGAGGTGGAATTCCTTTATTTCAAGCTGTTTGGGATCATGCTCCTCATCTTCTTCACTTGGGAGCACTTGGGGAGGAGAGGATGAATTCGGTGCACCACAAAGCCTAAATATGATGTAGCTGAAAGATTCCTGGATTCTGGCCTGCCTCTGCTAACGTATGTTTCCAGGCTTCTGTTTCCTCATCCATAAAATAAAGGGATGACTAAGGTCCCTCTGTCTGGGCCATTTTGTGTTCCCAAATATTTCAAAAGTAACAGGCAAAAAAAAAAAAAAAAGCAATAAACATAAGCGAAGAAATGGACTCTGCTTTGTTCTTCAGTGAAACAGAGGATACTAAAAACTTTGGTTAATTCTATGGCAGAGAATGCCACCATTGTTCAGTCTGCTCAGCAGTGGAAGGAAATCAGTGTATTTCTCTGTGCTTCAAGACATAAAAACTCACAAATGACTTCACAGAGAGGGCATGAAATTTCACTCTCTTGGCCAAAGGGAAACTGCTCAAAACTGCTATTCTCTACTCTACTCCATCAGCCCTTGCCAAAGTCACCAAAACCCTTCATGTTAGCAAATCCAATGATTTCTCTTTATCTTCATCTCCTCAGCCACATTCAACACAGTTGGACACACCTGCCAGGAAACACTCTCTTCCTTTGGTTTTTAAGGCATCCCTTTGTCTTGACTTGCCTTCTACCTACCTGCCCACCTCTTCTCAGTCCTCCTGGTTGGCATCTTCTCTCTGTTTCCACTCTGCATCTTAGAATACCCCCAGGGCCTGGTCCTCCACCCTCCTTCTCTTCTTTTTTTCATATTAACCCCCCCAGCTGATCATTCAGTCCTGGGCATTACTAGTTGCATGCTGATAATTCCCAAATTTACGGTTCACCCCCAGACCTCTACTCTGAACTCCAGATACCCATATCAAATCATCTACTGGACATTTGCATTTAAAACTCCAGGAACACCTGGGTGGCTCCATCGGTTAAACAGCTCCCTTCAGCTCAGGTCATGATCCCAGGGTCCTGGGCTTGAGCCCCACATTGGGCTCCCTGTTCAGCAGAGAGCCTGCTTCTCCCTCTCCTTCTACTGTTTCCTCTGCTTGTGTGCTCTCTCTCTCTCTCTCTGTCAAATAAATAAATAAATAAATAAAATCTTAGAAAAAAAAACTCCTTAAAAGGGGGGCAGTGGGTTGAGCATCTGCCTTCAGCTCAGGTCATGATCCTGGGATCCTGAGATCAAGCCCCACATCAGGCTCCCTGGTCACCAGCGAACATGCTTCTCCCTCTGCCCCTCCCCCTGCTCGTGTTCTCTCTCTCTCTCTCTCTCTCAAATAAGTAAATAAAATCTTTAAAATAAAATAAAATTGGGGCACCTGGGTGGCGCAGTCGTTAAGCTTCTGCCTTCGGCTCAGGGCGTGATCCCAGCATTCTGGGATCGAGCCCCACATCAGGCTCCTCCACTGGGAGCCTGCTTCTTCCTCTCCCACTCCCCCTGCTTGTGTTCCCTCTCTTGCTGGCTGTCTCTCTGTCAAATAAATAAATAAAATCTTAAAAAAAAAAAAACTCTATAAAAGGCCTCAAATGTCCCATGTCCATATCAGAACTCTTGATTTCCCCTACCTCCATTATGGCCCACCCCCATCTGTTCCTCTCCCACTCTTCTTCATCCCTACAAATGGCATAACATCCATCTACTTGCTTAAGCCAATTACCTAGAAATCATTCTTGATTCCCTTTACTTTCCACATCCATTGTGTTAATGAATCCTGTTGGCTTATCTCCAAAATAGATCTCAAATCCATTCTCTTCACCACCTCTACCAGAATCAAAACCATGGTTTTCTCTCAGCTACATTACCACAGAGGCTGGCTTCCTAACATCCATTCTCACTATACATTTATTTCCCACAAAGCAGCAGAGTGATCCTCTTAAAATAGGATTCATACTTAAATCCCTTCAGTGGCTGCCCATTTCAACTAAATTAAAGTCCACATTCTTCACCGTGGCCTGAATGTCTCTCCAGGGTCTGGCCCTGCCTACCTCTTGACCTCTCTTCTTAGCTCACTGTGCTTTGGCCACGCTGGCCTTCTTGGCCTCCTTCCACCTCATGCAGCTCACCCCTACCTCAGGGCCTTTGCACTGCTGACCATCCCCCTGGTATACTGACTGCCCCTCCCTCACTGGTGCATGGCTGCCCTTCCTCCTCACTCTATTCTCAATCCAATGCCACCCCTCCAGAGAACCACTCTTAACCATTCACTGCAGCATACAGCCATCCCTCCTGCTTTCCCATTGCCCTTTCATTTTATTCATAATACACCTGAATTGACTTTATTTTTTTATGTGCTTGTCACCAAAATTCCCCACCAAATTATAAGTTCTACAAAAGCAGGGTGATGCCTGGCTTCTAGATTCCCAAAATCAAAGCACTAGCCCTTCTGTACTCAGAATTCAGAGTAACCTTTACAAAACCAAACTCGTATCAGCTCATTACTTGCTCAAAGCCTCCAGAGGCTTCCCACGGCCTGTACTTGGCTGATGCGGTCTGGCCCCCCAGGCTCCTGTGAGACCTCATCGCCTCTCCCTCACCCAGCTGCAGCCACACAGACCTCCCAGCCGCTCCCCAAACACACCATGTGCTGCACTCACTCCCTCTCATTGCAGCCTTGGGTCAAACGTTTCCTTTCCAGAGATGCCCTTCCTGCCCACCTGAGCCAAAAGCGCTACCCTTACCCTGTCCATTTCTCACTGCCCTTTGTTGTGCCATTTATCTCCAGCTCTCCCCACCAGAATACAAGCTCCAGGTGAGACAGACGATTATTCTGCTTACTGCTGAATCCCCAGCACCTGGCAGATGTAGGTAGATTCTGGAATGAATGAAAAATCCAGCCTTGCTGAAACTCTGAAGTCTTTCTCGGTCCTGCCTGTCTGGGTGGATTATACCCAAGCAGTGGGAAAGTTTATTCTGATGGAAATTGCTCCCTTTTCAACAGTCTAGCCCCACAGCAGCAATACCTATGCTCCAGTTAAGAAGGCCACACCTTGAGGCATCTGGGTGGCTCAGTCGGTTGAGTGTCTGACTCTTGGTTTCGGCTCTGGTCATGATCTCAGGATCGTGAGATCGAGCCCCGCGTCCTGCTCAGTGTGGAGTCTGCTTGGGATTCTTTTCCCCTTCTTCTCCCATCCCCTCTGTTCCCCCCACTGCTCTCTTTCCACAAGAGTCCACACCTGTAGGAAAGAAAGTCTCCTCTGCCCAATGCCTCACTGGCATGGCACCAAGGGCACCTCTGTCCTCTGAGGGTTCAGTTTCTAGTCCGTCTGACCATTTGCGGACCTGAAGCTCATTTTCAACATTTTAGTTCTGTTGACTTTAGGGAGAAATGTCTTTGGAGGGAGACGAAAGTTCCCCTGGAAGAGGTGACTGTTCTGTATTTGAGCCTGTCTGCGGAAGGAGAAGCTGCCCAGGGTGCACTTAGACCCCGGACTCCTGTCTCGTTACTGTGGACAACAATGCAACTGCACGCCCAGTACAGATTCCTCATTTGGCTAAGTCTTCAATGTCCCAAACACAGACAGTGAAAACAGCATGGAAAAACAGGCTTCGCTGAAATGAAAGTAAATTTGACCTGCCGGTCTTTTTGTTGGGTATAAAGCTTTTTCTTGGCTGTAAAACATAATGGTGACTTCAGATATAAATGTAACTATGCTCAAAATTAAACCCTTCTTTTTCCCACAGTCCATCTCCTAGAATCAGATTAATAGATTCACAAATACGTACTTTGCTTCTTGTTATCTACCTAGCCCTGGCGGAGGTGCGGGGACAGCAGGGAGATATCCACCTCTCTATCTACGCATATATGCACACGTTTATATATGTCATAGCCTGTCCTTTCAAAACAACTCTTCTGATTTCTGGAAATAACAAGACTAAGGAAGGGGGAGAAAATAACAAAATGAAAGAGCAATTCCAGGAACTTCAGACTCTTAGACAACCAAGGGCAGTTTTTAATTTAGAGCTGAGCTTCTAAGAAAACTCTCCCTGGTGGGTAGACCACTGCTAAGGTTGGTAGGGAAGCTGGACTCTGGTGGCTCTTCCAGGCTTGGGTGGGCGTGACCAGCACAGCTGAATCAACATCTTCATGGACAGACTGACAGTAGGAAAGGACAAGAACTGTAGTATATCTGATTCATCAATGAGCTCTGAATGGTAACGTCTCACTGGATCATGAATGGCAGATTTAGCTCATGTGAGCAGACATCAAGTCTACAGTGCATTTGTTCGGCATGTTTTAAGCGTTCCTACAGGGCTGGGACCAGGCAGGAAAGGCCAAGTGCAGGGTGAAGACTATCTTTATTTAAAATTTTGATATTTTGTTCATCATGGAATTTTTGCATTACTTTTATATTTTTTTAAAATAGGTTTTATCCTAAAGAAAGCATACAGATGGCCAACAGGTACATGAAAAGATGCTCAATGCCATTAATCATCAGGGACACGCAAATCAAAACCACAGTGAGCTAGCACCTCACACCTGTCAGAACGGCTATGCTCAAAGAGACAAGAAATAGCAGGTGTTGGCAAGGATGTGGAGCAAAGGGAACCCTCGTGCACTGGTGGTGGGAATGTACATGGGTACAGCCACTTTGTGGAAAACGGTATGGAGGTTCCTCAAAAAATTAAAAATAGAAATAACCCTACGATCCAGTATTTCCACTTCTGGGTATTTATCCAAACAAAGCAAAAATACTAATTCAAAAAGATACCTGTACCCCTATGCTTATTACAGCATTATTTACAACAGCCAAGATATGGAAACAACCTAAGTGCCCAACAACTGATGAATAAATAAATTATGGTGTATGTATATAAACACATACACATAATGGAACATTATTTATGTACATATGTGTGAACATATATACACAAATTATGGTACACACACATACATATAATGAAATATTATTCAGCCACAAAAGAGAATGAAATCTTGCCATTTGCAACAACATGGATGGAACTGAGCACAGCAAGGGAAACAAGTCGGACAGAGAATGACAAATACCATGTGATTTCACTTCTAAAAAAGAACCAAACAACAACAAAGTCACAGATACAGGAAACAGATTCATGGTTGCCAGAGGCAGGGAGTGAGGGGTGAGGGGAATGGGGTGAGGGGGTCAAAAGGTTAAAAAAATTTTTAAATAAAATAATAAATAAACCAACAACAACCAATATCATGTATCTCAATGAGTGGCTTTTTATGGCGTCTCCTTCACTGGTGCACACAAGGTGGGGGCCTCACCGGCCTCAGCCTGGTCCCAGGCCCCGGTCGACTGCGTGCAGAGCACTCTGCAAGGGCATACGGGGGATTCAGAGAAGGAAGGGACGTGGATGCTAACACCTAGAATCACAGCATAATAGGAGGGGAAACACCCGTTCTAAACTAAGGCCAACCAGGCGCAAGAGCAGTAAGCCCTTTAAGAGAAGTTCCACGACAACGCAATGACAGTGCATCAGGAGTGGTGAGGCAGGACGGACACCACGCTAAGCCTTCCTGCCTCCGCTCTGCCACGTGCAGCTGGGTGACACCGGGCAGACCGCTTCGCCATGACACACCGCCATCCCCTCATCCGTGACTTGGAGGGAATGTCCCCCACGTCAAGGGTGACTGTGCAATGAGACAAAGCCACATGTGTAACACACACAGGGACTCCTGATAAATGGCAGCCGTGGGTCTAAGCGGGCCTGGGGTAAAGTCTTGGTTATGACACTGGGCAACACACACCTCCACAGAGAGAGGGCTATGGAAATGCCACATATCACGTGCATTTTCACAAGGATGCTGGAGGACTACAGCCAGACGTTCACGTCCATGACTTGGCAGTTTGTTTGCAAGCAGCTTCAAGAGCTCCACTCTGGGCTCTGTGTCACTGGCATCGTAAAAGAGAAACCTGTGATCAGGGAGGACGTCTTCCATGTGATGTAGAGTTTGATCACCGTGGTGGGTTTCAGGGATCAGCTTGGCTTATCTTAGGGGAAAAGAAGAAGATTGAGACAAGCCTCTGAATAATCCACACATAACCAGTAGCAGGAGGAACTAGTTGATTTTCTGAAAAATCACTCTCAGATCACAGACTAGCGAAGGATTTATGCTTCCCACGCACGCACGCACAGCTTCTTACTCATGTTTGGGGGCAGCGCCTTAGAATTTTGTTTCTGAATGTTCTCTAACTTTTCTTTGTTGCAGGAAATGCTTTCTACATTTGTCAAAAGAAGAAAATACTATCCTGTGTCTGCTAACGTATCTCCGATCCCCCAGTAGACACTCACTCAAAGCCGGAGACCACGGGAGAGCTGGTGCGGCCCCATCACAGCGGAACCAAAGCATAACTGAAAATTCACCTTTTCTGTCTGATGCGTCTGCCTAAACATATCCTTGAGGAAAACACATCACTTATGGGGGACGTCTCTGTGATGCTTGGGCTCATCTGGCACTTCTTATCACTTAACAGTCCTTCACACACTTGGCCTTCATACAGTTCTAAGGCAGCATCTTCACACTGACTCAGATTTGTTCATCCATCCATCGAATATTTATTGAGTGTCTTTCAGGTGGTAGACACTGCCGAGCATGGCAGAATCCAAAGGGACACATGTGGGACAGGCTCCTTGTTCTCCACAAAGTTAGCAGTTTAACAGCTGACAGATAATATATCCACAATGAAATAAACAAGAAAAATACCAGAGAGCTCATGTGCTCTAATGCTTATTAAAATTAGGCGTTGTGGTAGTGACCGTGAGGGGGTGAGGGTAGTGATCGATAGGGTGCTCAGGGAAGGAGGCACCATTTCAGGTGAGGCTGGGATGACAACAGAGACAGCCAGGTGAAGGTCTCGGGAAGAAGGTACCACACATCCTCACCTACTTCATTTACCAGTGAATCAAGCATGTACTGAGCTCCAGTAAATGGAGCTTGAGGACTGGGGACCGGGTGAGGCAGTGGAGGGTTTCCAGGGACATGGCCTTGATCTTAGCCTTATTAGCATCTCTTCCAGCTAACAGAGCCGTGAGCCCTCACAACGTTCCTGGAAAAAGGGTGAAGAAATCTACCCTTCAGGTTTTGAGGACCAAAAGAAGTGAATATAGTGATGGAAGCCTTCTCTTTGTTTCCACTTTATGGAAGCTGGCTTAGGAAGTGGGACATGGCATCAATGTTGTGATAATGGTACTCGGTTCCCTGAATGAATGAGGAACGAACTAGTTTTAGGCTTGGAGGAGAGAGTCATGGAAGACTGAGAGCCAGCGTGAGCAGGAAAGAGGGGAGGGGCATCATGCCCTAAAGGAGCTGAACAGGAAGAGAGGGAGAAAGCTGAGGGGAGTAGAGTTCAAGAGGCTTTTACTAAATGCCTGTCATGCTGAGGCCAGGTACTGGGGACACAAAGCAATCCTCAGCCTCAGGGGAGTTTGGGAGAAATGTTTCACATGGATGATGGCAAAGGTGAGCAGGCGAGCAGCATCTGGCAAAGATAAAGAGGTGAAGAGGCTGGTTTGGGAAAAAAGTTGGTCAAAATCATCCACATATGAGAGGTTGGAATTCTATTCACTCCTAGAGAGCATGCAGTGGAACAGGGAGGCACTGGTTTGGCAGCACACAGACCTGGATCCAACCGATCCTTGCTCCGGCCGTGTGACCAGGGGCAGGCTGACTAACCTCGCCGCTTATCAACTGTTGCATCTTTAAAATGGAGTTAGCCTCAGAAATCATACGAAGTTATAACGAGGTTTAGAGATAATATGGGTGTGGTGCCGGCGACATAGTAACCAATGGTCATTATTCCTATACCCTGGCTGAGGTTCTGATTGATAAGGAATTTTCCAAACTGTATTATTACAGCTCTGCAGAATTAAGTGACTGATCGTTTCAGAGCTGAATACTGACCCTCTCAGCGTGGTGTCTGTCACACTCTTGCATTTTACCAGACAAATACAGCACCACTGGTCTAGAGCTGTGCTTTGACTGCTGGCTACTCACGATCCTGTTTTTATTGAGTCAAAACTCAAGCCTGGAAAGCATGCATTTCTTTAGCTAAGCTAGAAAAGTTTGGCAAGGGTTCAGTTACTGCCCGAAGTGCCAGGTTGCAGAGTCCAGAGAGCAGTGAAAGGGACTGATCACTGCTCTACCGAGCCTACAGGAAACCATTCATCACGTCCCTTACCTACGTGGCGCTGTCCTTGCCAGCTCTTGTTAACCTCTGAATTCCTAGGGTCATTTACATTTTCCTGGCCATGCCCTAGTCTCAGTGACATATGAGGTAGTTACTGTTCATCTATCTTATTTCTTCTAGTAGATTGGTAGGTACCTGGAGGGCAAGCACCTTTATGAGTCCTTGCCTAGCACAGGTAGGCAAATGTCAAACAAATAAAATGAAACTAAGGGACTCACTCTGAATAACAGGCCACAGACTCTCATTATCCCGTGGTGTCTTAAAACACATGTTCACATCCCACAGGATAGACTTTGGAAAAGTTAAAACAAACTCTCTGACCCACAGTGTCTTTGCCTGTTAAGAGCCGCTTCGTCATTGGGTCGTTGTTAGAATTAAATGAGAGATGCATGTTCCTATCCCTTGGGTCAACAGACATCACCCATTATAGAACGAAAAGACAGAGAGAGAGATGCGCTCACCATCTGCCTTTATCCCAAGGGTTTCATTGTCCTTCAGCTTGTATGGTGTCTCCTCCTTACATCTCTACCAATATGAGTCCCTAAGGACTTTTTGCATACCCCAACTGGGCAAATATTACATTTTTCTTTTCTTCTCTCCCTCACTCTCTCTTTTTTTTTTTTTTTTTTTGGCATGAGATGCTTGACTTCATTTTCAAAACAAGACCAATAAGGTTATCAAGAAACACAAGTTCTGCTGGAGTTTGTCCAGAGAATTCAGGGCAGCCGTGGGGATGCTGTAAATGGGAGACTCTCAGAGGAGTTCCCAGAGTAATCTCATTTAGAACTTGGAACCAGACAGGAATTCTGTTGTACCAGGGCCCTGTGCCATTTTTAAAGGAAAAGGTTCATTTTGTATTTCCTCAAATTAGAATGCATTTGGTGGTAGGGCCCTTGTGTATGGAAGAATCTAGAAGAAATAATTGTCCTTTCAATTATTCCCTTAAGATTCCTATCAGAACTCAAGTAGAAAAGTTTCTCACAGTGTAGTGAAAACAAATGAATATATAACTGCTATCTCCTTCACAGAACATAGACGGAAACCAGAAATTCTGTTAGAAAAAAAACCGCCCTGCCACCCAGGAACTCTGGGACCTGCAAGTTACATGACTTCTGTATGCCTCACTTTCCTCGACCCTAAAATGAGGGCGAAGATAAGGCTCAACTCACTGAGGTGCTGAGAGAATTAAATCAGCGAATAACATCAAACATACAGAACAGTAAAGAAATGAGAGAATTACTCCATAAAAGTTAGCTATTATTATAACTACTATCATCACTTCTAACTCAAAGATTCTTTAAGACATCATGCCGAGAGAGTGGGAAAAGAAAAGTAAAACAGCAGAGTGATTATTTTCTTAGTCTTTGGAGACAAATGGAGGTTAACATCCTGACTCCAACAATTACTTGCTCCATGACTTTGGGAATGTAAAACAAAATCTACAAACCCACTTTCTTCATTGTAAAAATTCAATGAGCTTACACATGCAAGGCATCCGGCACAATGCTTGGCATGTAATAATTGCTCAATAAAAGTTATATAAAATAAATCTCATTATTCATTTTTCTACTAGATTTGTTGGCCAACATAATCACCCAGTGCTCAGTAAATGCTTGCAAATACCACTTTGGTCTTTGAGGGATTTTTTCTTTAATAACTGAAATGAGATCTAAGGATAACCATAAAATATGATCACTGATGTGTCCATTCTCAAAATATTTAAATAAAATGTGGCAGGCATCATCCTCAGCTCCCGGCTGACGGTAGTACCTTGATGGCAAGTCGTTCTGGAATGCACCCAGGGGTTGGTGATGGAGAGACTCAAAGGAGAATGGAACTCTGAATCCTTGTAGTTCACTCTTCAGTCCTTTCCCTTTGTCAAATGTCTCCAAGAAAAAGTTCTTAAATCATTTGAGGCTCAAATGCAGCATCTTTTGTGCACGACCGTGATTCACTGCACATTTGAACAGAACGACAGTGAAGACTGTCTATTTTTCCAAGACCCATTAATTTTCTAAGAATTCTTAGACTCCTAGGCTAATATTATGCTCAGCAAGAGATCCCTCATAAATGTGTCCAAACTTATTTTTATGACAGGGACATAGTCACAAATTATGAATGACTTCCTGATAACCAAAACGAAAAACGAATGGAGTCAATTAAAAAATACAAGCCATTTACACCCTGTTCCATCTTCCAGCAATTTTTAGCGTGAGCAGCTGAGTTTGTGAAGAGGCAGAGGCTTGACGGATATTCGGAGGGACAGAGAAACTTTCTTAGCAACTGAGCTGTCCACTTTCAGCTGTTACAAAAATAGGTCACCTTCATCCTGTCTCAAAAGATCCTTAATAGTATACTTGACAGACAAGAGGGCCACCTGGCTCAAACTTGAACATGACATCATTAGTAATTATTGATAAGCTCTTTAAATGGGGGGGGGTGTGTGCTCTAAAAGCATGGGGTTTATGCTCTACCACTGCCAGAGTTTCCCTTTAAATTGAGCACCCTTTAAAGCATATATATGTGCAAAGAAGTCATAGTCCACAAGCCCAAGATTAAAAATGAATCATACTTCATGCCAATACTATGCATCTTTAGATAGGTTATTTTCATCATTTCTCTTTTATTATACATTTAGTAAAGAACTGTGTGTATGTAGTTTGTTGACTTTTTATGTTGACAACAAAGATGAAAATCTGCAGAGCTAATATATAACCTAGGATATATTTGGTTTTTCTCCCCCCCAGTTATTCCTAAGTATCAAATGTGAGTTCAAAAGAGGCTGCTCTTTAGTGTGATTCTTTAAACAAAAAGAAAAGAAAAGAAAAGAAAAGATACTAATGTTTAACTCAGATTGTCCTCATCAGAATTTGTGGAAAAGAGAGAGTCTTCAGGGACAACAGTGTGATTTCAGATTCAAGATTTGTAATGGAAAACCAAAGGGTTTCTGTAAAGCTTCTATTTTAAAAGGACTCATGCACGGTCATAACACCCTTCAAAGGAAAATTCTCTAGTCTATTATCCATTTTTAATAAAGTCACAAATACAGACAAAACCTATAGAAGCTTAAAAAAGAAATCTTCTTAAGTTATAGTTTCAGACAAGATGGTCTTAGTCATAAAATATTAGTAAGCAAAGAAGGCGGGGTCTCGGCAAAGTTAAAGCATATTAAAGTCATCTTCATTATAAGCATGGCCCCAAATAACACTTTGGTTCTCCTTGGCAGTGGAGCAAAAGTTTTTCAAATAAGGGATGGAAATTTTTCGAAGCAAAGAGCTAAGTTCCCTATCACACTGCGGTGGAGCAATGCTGCCATTCTGTTAAGAGTAATAGAATGACTACATACCAACCTGCTCGGCTAGCAGGGCAACTGGCTTACAAAAACACATTTATCTGCGGACTCTTTTGATTCTTTCCCTGTAGGAATGGATGAATCCAAAGTTTAGGAGTACTCCTTAAGACGGCCAAAGTATTTTAGGTCAAGCTATAAATTTTTTCTGACGTTCTCTGCCAAGATTATGCTGAGGACTGAGAAGAGAATCCTTAAAATGGTTCCAAAAGTAAACTTTCATCTGCTATGGAAAAAAGAAGTAAAATCACATCTCCCTATCTCTGCTTGATTCCAAAGGCTCACCACCGTATGGCAGGCGCACGAGATGTAACCGGGGCCTGGACCCCCAGAGCAGGAATGTTGGGACATCGCCACTATTTTGCTGACGTTTTCCGCTACCTCTAGAAAATCATACGTCTTGCAAGTCTGTCCTCCTTGGCGTCGACCTCTGCAAGGACAAAGGCATCATCTCTGAGAGGAGGGAGCCGAGGGCCAAGTGAAGCTCAAGTCTTTGGAGCCAGGTGGGCTGGGGTCCATACCCTGACTCTCCAACTGGGTTGCCCTGGCCCTGTGACCTTAATTTCTCTGTACCTCATTCTTTCTTATCTGCAAAATGTGGTAATAACAGATAATAACCACCCCCAGGATCGTTGTGAAGGTTAGAAATAAGGCCAACAAACGTACGTGGCAGGCACCATGAAATGCTCCCTGTGGATCACAGAGCCGGGCTCTGTCTGGAGCTACTGTGTAACTATTTCATTACGTTTCACTCCACCCTGCTCGCTGGGAACGACTCTTATAAAGACAATACGTGATGCCGTTAAAATTCCCTTATACCCAAAGATTTCCCCTATCGCTTATAAAAGGTTTGCTTCTGTGTTGTCATAAGTAGGTTCCAGGATGCATCGTAAGTCCCACAGATCTAGCCCAAGCTCCTACATCCTCTGCATTTACAGTAGAAATAAAATTTCTCACATTTTGAAGTTGACACTAAAGTGTTCCTGAGCCATTGGGTGGAGGGCTCTTGGGTTGCATGGGTCTGTGAGATTTATACATTCTTGACATTTCTGAATTGTCAAAGCGGAATTAGGTCTAACACAGGGCTAGTGAGGATGCGCATCCCCCCCCCCCCCCGCCCAAAACTTCTTTCTTACTGGTCCTTTCCCCTCATTTCATAAACAAACTTGTCTCCTCTTCTTAAAAAAACAAAGCAAAACAAAATAAAAACCAAAACCTTTCTATCTCATGTTTATGGGTAGGTCTGGGTGAACTTCCCTCTGAGAAAGGGAGAACACCCAGATTTCTTTGCTGAGATTTCTCTGCTCTCTGTATTTCCCCTTCACACTTCCACCAGTTCTGGTTCTGTCCTCCTCCTTCCATGGAAACTGCACAAATTGTCGATTTCAACAGACAAGTCTGCTGCTCACACCTCGGTGCTGCCCGAGGCCCTGCTGGTCACATGCCCCTTCTGAAACTCCCAACTGCTTTGGCCTCTGTGACCTGTACTTCCCTAATTCTCTTCATACCGGCCTGGTTCCTCCAGTGCCTCTCGTTCCACCACCCACTTCGGATGCCTAATCCTCACAGTGAGTTTAGGCTCTGCCTGCAGCCTCCTGCTGTTAATCACTTTGTACTTTCTCCTCGGGTGATCTTATCCCTGCTCAAGATTTCAACCACTGCCTTCTCCCATAGTCCTGCCCAGACTGCACCTGACCTTCTGATTCTCGCATCAATGATCTTCACCTGGATGTTTCCCACACAACTCAGAATGGAACCCATCTTCTACCCTACCATGATGCCGCTCTTGAAATCCCTCAACTGTAGGCACAGCCAAACACCTGCCCAACTTGAAACCAGGAGCTACTCTCCCTCTGACTAATCATTCCCACCCCATCAATCATCAAGTCCTGCCAACTGAGTCTCCTTTTTGTTGTTTTATTTACTCCCTTTCACTCCTACTACCCCAGTCCCACTTCAAGCCCTCATCATCTCGCAGCTGGACTGCTGGACTGTCCCCTAACTAGCCTCCCCATTGCCAATCTTATCCTCTCTAATCGACCCCCCTCACAGCTACTAGACTAGATAGCAGGCCACATCAGTACTCACAGTCCACAGGAAAATCAACAGGCAGGTTCAGCAGGCCAATAACAAAGTCACACAAATGTTCCTCCAGAAGGGTCTTGCCTACACGTTGTATCTCTTTATTCTTGCCCAAACAGAGCTCCCAGACTTCCTGCTGACTTGGAAAGCCGATACCTTTCCAATAAACTCCTTTTCTGCTTAAATAGCCAACTTATGCTGTTTGCAGTGAAGATCCTTAACGAGTGTACAATTCCATTTACTCTCTACCATGATCATAGATTTGTGTCTCCTCCTATCAGTCTACGGGTGCCAAGGGCAGGGACCATGACCATGCATGTATTCCCAGTCCTCTATGTACTTCAACTGCTAATATAATGCCTGATGGATAGTAGTTACTCAAATGCACATTGGTAGAAGGAATAGTCTTAGATGCTCTTTCTGTAAAACATATGATTCTTTCATGATACTATGAAGTTATAGTACATTTGTTATTAGCTTATCTTAGCCTCAGAATCCCCCAAAACACAAATAACTTTCTCACAGAGTAGAGAAGGCAAATATTCTGACAGATCTCACTGAATCAATCACAAGCCCAATCCTTTCGTTTTCTCACGAACCACATCCATATGCAAGGGTGTATTCCTAGAGCAGACAACTATCTCTACCTGCTTTTATCCATCAGGGTGGCTACTGTTGGTGTCTTACATTTGAGTTCCTTCGGGAAAAAACAGCTCCCAAAAGCCAGCTCAAAGTCTGATAATCTTTTGCTACAAATACTTTACAGACTGAGCAGTGTCCCTCTCAAGGTTGCATTGTGATTGTTTGTGATGGCAGAGGATCAAGGGACTCGGGGAGCCCTGATAAGCCAATAACCCAAGGGCTATTTTTTCCTTGGTATGTCCGAGATGGAACAGACCACCTGTGGGTCAGGCAAGCTGAGACACTGCTTCCCTGTTATACTTGGAAATGACAACACTAGCGTCCAGACGTTCTTGAAGTCCTACAGCAGAAAGGATTATTTAATACAACCTCTTTTACTACAGGGGAAAACGTCAAGGGCGCTGTCTCTCTCTCTCTTTCCTATCAATCTCAACAAGAGATTTAGGGATTGATTAAATTTGCCGTGTTTGCTGATACCACATGCTCTTTGTCGGGCATTGTGAGGACGATGTGATGCCTGTTCTCAAAGAGTAACGCTCTGGCCAAGAGAAGGGGTGGGGACCCTGACAAGGAGGTGCTAATGAGGAGACACATGGTGGGGAGTGAAGAGGGGAAGAGAGATGTTCATCTACCAGAGAAGCTCAGGGAATGCTTCAAGAAAGAGCTGGACCTTCAGGCATGGGCAGGGGTAGGATTTCAATAGGCCAGGAAGGAGCAGGGGAATAAAGAGCAGAATACAGACGTGGAGAACAGTGCAAATAGAGCAAAAGGCAAGAAAGTAAAGGGCGTGATGATGAACAGCACATTGGGATTCATGGGAGGGAAGAGCAGATTTATAATTTGGCGCCAATCATGTGGGGCCTTGAGTGCCACGCTAGACAGTCTGCACTTTCTCCTGGGCAACTCATAGTCAAAGGATTCTTAACAAGAGGGCCTTTCTTCTTTCTCACATCTGGAGGGGTGGGCAGTTGGCAGTCATCCCAATGCATTGTCCTCAACCCTGGCAACATATGAGACTCACCTCGGGAGTTTGTTGATTTGTTAGTGCTCGTTTATTTATTAACAATGCCAACTCTGGCCTTATTTCTGGCCAAAGAAATCAGAATCTTTTGGGGTATGACTTTGACGTGACAATTTTTAAAGAAATGTTTAGGTGCTTTTAATATCCACTCAGGGTTGAGAACAATTAGCCTAGTACATAGGTAGGAGAATTTCTCTACAAATTCTTAGTTTTTGTTGGGAATGCTTTGCTGACATAGGTAAGATCCTATGTTTAACTAGGTATGGCCTAATGGGTACAACAGAAATTTCTGATATATTGAGCAAGTTCCTTGCTTTTAAATAACTTCCTCATTTATCATTAGCAATATGTTCGTATGTTCAATATGTTAAGCACTATCTTCTTCCTGTAGCTATTTCATATATATATCATTGGTAATTATGGACATGTTCATATATATGATATGATATATACAGATATACATGAAAAAAGATATATATGATATTTACAGATATGATATATAGAGATATGTGTTTGATACATACAGATGTAAGATATATAGATATATAAATATATAGATATATAGATATAAAAGTTGGCAGATGTGAAAATCAGGATTGACCAACCAAGATACCAAGACATATATCACTTATATTGACATATGGGGTTTCACTTAAATTCCTAAAAATCAAATATTATTTAATAAGAGGTAGAAGTAGGTCTACTGCTGGGGTGACCTAGCAAGGAGGTTCTGCTATTTTAGGAAACAGAATTTTTTATAAATACTACATCATAAGATGCAAGTCACAAAACACACTAACCATACACCAGGGGATTTGAAGGTGGCAATGAAAGCAGAAAGTCCTATGACAAGGAATTATTTTTTTCTCCTAGCATATAGTGACCACAACCAACTTGTACAATTATGAGAAGGGAAGCATCCTAAAAATCCTTGGGTGCCTTGTGGGGGATGAGGGCAGGAGCTGCGTAGCCACTTCCCATTGGGTGACTCTAATTTGAGTAGGGAACAACCCAGACAGGGTGTTGGCCTTGGTAGGAAGGGGGTTGGCCAGACAGAGCCTATGTCCAAAGAAATCAATCAAGGCAGGGAGGAGTAGGGAGATAGAACCAGTCCAGGGAGGTTAAATCCCAAGTGGAGGGGCCAGGTCAGAGAACCCAAGAACCCAGACTGACAGGGAAACCAAGGGGTAGGGCCCTGTCCAAGAGCTTAGGGGATGAGAGATCTGTTTGGCTTGGGCTCTCCTAAATACTTTATGGCATCAATCAGACAGATAATTACCTCTGAAGGGCCAGAATGAACCAGGAGCACACATGAAAATGCATAAGGGCTTTTTAATCATCCAATACTAGGTTTATTCATACAGCAAATTCATCCATTCAACAAAGATTTATTGAGCATCTACTATGTGCCAGGCCCTTTTCTATATGCTGAAGATGCAGGCAGGTGGGATACCTACATATCTGAAAGAGTGAATTGATACACAGTATGGCATAAAACGTTGTGTTTTGTGGGTTTGGTAGGCCCAAAGCACTGTACCTTTGGAACTCATCTTCTTCCATATGTATGAAATACAATTAATTCTCTGATAAAGACTTTCCAACATTTTATAATTAATACACCAAAGCTTCAGGGTCCAGGACCCATGGAGACAGGGATGTTAGGAGAGGGACAGCAAGGCTGGAGCAAAGGAAAAGAGGAGCGCCAAGATACAAGGCCCTGCCCCAGGCTACACAGGCCTTGGTTTATGACCATGACTCCTAGCCTGTCTGGGCCCCAGTGTTCTCCCCCGTAAAATGAGGATGTTGCACTGGACAACTTCCAAAGCCCAGTTCTAGAATCTAGGATCCCAGGCAGGACCAGGGCAGAAAACGGGGCTCAGGCTCAGCACACGAGAGCGCTGGTCACCCTGACAGCATCAGGAGCCAGGGCAGCCCCTGGGAGTAGCATGGGATACTGCAGGAGTATCTTGAGCCATTTGCTGGGGTTGAGTGTCTCTCCAAGAGACACCCCAGACTTGTGCTGCTCTCCAGTCTCTACACAACACGGGGGTATGTTTTTCCTTAGAGAGCACCAGGAGACCAATCTGCAGAGGCAATGCAGGTCCAAGCAGGCCTACGGGGGCAGGAACCACCTGATGAACTGATGTCAGGGTGGGATGCTGAGGCGATCCCCCAGAGTCAGGAAAAGAGCTATCATTCACAAGAAGGGAGGACTGTTCCCCCTCTTCCAGGAAGGCCACTTGGGATCCCAGCTAGACTTTTGGCTCTAGCTGAAATATCAGTTTCATGACAGAACACAGAACCAAAACTCAGGTGGCCAAATAACCAAAAATGTCTTCAAGAGAGAAGGAACGGGTTTGGATAAAGAAAGGGGGTGTCAGAGAGACATATGCATGTGATGTCAGCACACTCCACAGCGTCCCCCACTTTACCCGCTCATTGTGCCAAACCTCATAGCCAGCCTTCCTGCCTCAGATAGCATCACTCGCTCCGAGGTACAAATACCATCCGGACTCTTCCGTATTAGGCAATTTCTCAAACCCCAGCCCCCACCGTTGTACAAAAACTGCATTCTCTACAGCAAGTGCTTTGAATTTCCTTGTTTCCCGCCCATTCACTGGACACATTTCTGTATCTACCTTCCTTTTCCAGGTGGCTTTAGTGTGCCAACCTTCCAATTAAGGACCAGTACCTGCATTGGGTTTTTAGCTGCCCCCCTTCCTCAGTTCCTCCAACGGCTTCCTTATAGAGTCAGGTTAAAGGTGCTAAGCCAAGGTGTCCAAAACTTAGAGTGGAGCCAACATTCACCCGATGACTCATTTGATTGTGACTCTTCCAATGTAAGGCCAACTTAATGGGCTCCAAGAATCCTCAGCCCAAGGCTTCTGCCCCCACAGCTGGCATTGGGGAAATGGAACCAACAGTTTTGATTTCACCTGAGGACCACTGTCCAAAGAGCTTCCCATAGTCTCTGAACTGTGAACAAATAAACAAGGGTTTTTTTTTTTTTTTTTTTTGAGGATGAATGAAGGAATAAAGATTTTTATAGGATTCAATGGATCTCTTGTTTCCTGGATTTAATTCAAACCTAAAATTTAGAAGCGAATTCAAATTTGAGTCTAACATAATCTCATTCCCTTGACAAATTAGAGGAGATAAAAATATTCCATTGGGCCACTGTTGGCAAAGCTAGAAAGTAGAAGAGGCTGGCTTGCTGTATCCAGTCACCCGCACAGGTGTCACCTCATGTCTGGGGGCCCTTCCTTGCGGTACACAACCCAAGCAAACACCACTGGTTGAAACTCAGCCATCCTGTGCCCAGCGGAGATCAAGCATAGTTCAAGACGGCTATGAGCAAGAGACGTTGGAATGGCAATCGGAGATTCTGAGAGACCTGATACTCTACATAAACGAAGGGAGTGGACCTCAAATACAATTTGGGGCGGCTGAGGAGACATTTCAAGAAGGAGACTTATGCAACTACCCCAGATTTGATTTTCCCGTGATGAAATTTTAATTTGCAGATTTGTTTCCCTACTTAATTCCCAGCACTGGGCTGTAGCATTGTTCTCTCCACGGCGTGTTAGACTAACAACCAAGGACATATAGAAAGTGCCACTGGTATTCCAAATACTTGTGGGCAAAGTCTCTGAAATCTACAACTTTCTATGGTGGATTGGACACACAGAAGTGGACGGAACCAGTTTCAGAAGATTTTTTGCAGAAGATGAAGGAAATTTGTAGAGAGACTTGGGAACAGCTTGCCAAATTGCCGCCTGTGACGATTTTATCATCTTTAATTTACCAACCTAGAAATGGGTTTATAACAGAAGTTCTACGTGTTGGCCTCTTAGCAGTTGGCGCACATCTCACAGTCCCTCTGGAGTACGCTTGGTTATGTCCAAGGTCTGGCCTTTGAAAAACACAGTACTAGAGGGACGGAGACCTACCCTGCCTCTTCTGCCTGGAGTGCTCAGAGGAGAATGAATTAACGTTCCCCAGCCAAGCCAGTAGTCCTGGTCTCAAGCCAGAAAGCAGTGGCCGTTAGAAGTTAGAAAGCAAGCAAAAAGGAAAGCAACAGTGCTTCCATTATAATATTAAACCATAATCACCTTTTCCTATAATCATCTTTCTGTCTTCCCAGAAGGGGCACTGGTTAACTGCCGCTCTGGGGCAGCAGTGCAACCTGGCACTTCCTGTGGGTCTGGAAGGCGGTGGAGCTCGGCAGGCTGTGGCACATCCACTGACCCCGGAGCAGGCTGAGAGCGGCCACTGTGCTGGGAGTGGGGGCTCAGAGACGGAGGCTCCTGAATTAAGGGCTGATGTCGATTTCCTTTCCTCGGGGCCAGGACCAGGGTGAGGCAGGAGAGGTGTTTAGGGAACAAGATTTAGGGAGGTTTGCATTCTTGGGGTCATGCAAGTGGCTCTTTCTTCTCAGTCTCAGCCCTACTCAGGGCCCCGGGCACCGGGACGTGTGTGTGAGCGTGTGCATATGTATGTGTGTGTGTGTGTGTGTGTGTGTGAACATGCACTGTGGTCAGTGGTTCTCAAAGCATCGTCTCCAGACCAGCAGCAGCAGCAACACCTGGGAACTTGTTTGAAATTCAAATTCTCAGGCCCCATCCCAGACCCACTGAATATGAAACTCAAGGTGGGGCCCAACAATCTGGGTCTTGGACGCACACACCAGGTAACTCCCACACGGCACAAGTCTGCGAAGCACAGTGCTAGAGAATAACGCTCTCCAAAGCCCGCCCCATGGTCCATGGCAGGTGGCCTCTCAAAATGCTTCACCCACAGCAGGAGCAGGGAAGGGGTGGGGTGGCAAGAAGACAGAGACCTTCCTAAGGCCATCGGCAGGGTAGGTATCCCTCAGACAATAAATCAGGAACTGCTTTTTCCCCAGCTATCCCCAAGTAAACTGTAATAGTCAAGACCTGCCAACTGTTGGCAATAAATAAAGATTGCTACTGAGCTCGTCCCCGCCCGTGGCTTCCCCTTAACCAGGCAGCTCAGAGGCAGCTGCTGAGACACTGTGTCAGGGGCCAGCCATCTGAACGTTCTGAGACTTCGATGCCCTCCTTTGTAAATGGGGCTAGCATCACCCACCTGTGAGGGGCGGAGAAGCTAATGCATACGCAGTCCAACAGAAGTGTGGGGCAGAGTAAACTGTGGTGGATGCCGAGCAGGGGTTCTGGGCTCCACCCTCCTCCAGGGAGCCGGCTGGGATGCCTTGGGGACTGAGGACAGCTCAGAGGGGAAGGAGGTTAGCCGAGCTCCTTTATGCTACAGTGCTTTAAAAAGGAGGTTATTCCCCAGCCCAAATGACCTGGGGCACCAAGCCTCTAAAAACACAGAGTGGGGGAAAGGAAAGGAGAAGGGGCACCCGGGGCCTGCTGTTGGGAGCTGAGAACTGCTTGGTTTTTTTACCATATAATGAAGGGTAAGAGAAACATCTAAAGACCCACATTTAAACTGTCACCAGAACCCAAACAGTATGTAGTGGTGAGACAGTGACCAACGCCCGCCAGCCCAGCCACCTCAGGCACACAGTCATGGACTTGGTTTCCTCTTTTGCCAAGTGCTGGATGACAGATACAATCGCAGTGTGAGGATGAAGTCACACAACACACTTAGGCACAACATAAACATGAGGGCTTAGCACTCAGGTCCCTTCGCAGAATTACGGAACCCTTTCCGCAGTGTGGAAGAGAACCAGCCCCAATCCGACTTTCCCAGCTCCTAAAGGTGTCTACTGAGGACCAGAGGGGCTGATGACCTGCAGAGGGCACGCAGCTGGTGGGTGACAATCATTAGGGGCGCCCCTTTCTCCCTGCCATTAGGAAGTGCTGGGGGGAGGCAGAAAATCTCAGAGCCCCCCCCCCCCCCCACGCAGGCCAGGTAAACAAAGGACGCCCCCCGCCCCCATGTCTTCCCGGGCCATGCGTGCAGCACAGCTGAGGGCTGGAAAGAGGATCCATGACTCACACTTTTCCTCCCGAGGGGATTTAACTCCAAGATAACATTGCCCTTGAGAAAAGGCCAACCAGCAAGGAAGAAAGTTCACCACCTCGGGGCCCGTGTGATCTGGAGCCCCCTTACCTTCCTCGTTTAAAATCCAGGGCAGGAACGCCAACACCGAGTCAAAGCCACAGGTGTTTTCTTCAAAGGCGCAGGACCCGGCAGGCAGGTCCAGGGCGCCCGCCAGTTGCAGGGCTGCGGACACAACACGAATTTCCGTTCGGGCTAGGGCTGGGAGAGTCTGCACCAACTCGGGGCGCCCGGGGGCGGGGGGATGGGACTAGGTGAAAGTGAGGGGCATGAACGCGGGGAGCGGCCGGAGAGAGATGCACTACTACCCCCTCCCCCGCCCCCGGCGCTTCCAATGCACAGCCCTACGTCCACCCCGTCGCCGCCCCAGGCTCGGCAGTGGGGTAAGGCTGTCGAAAAGGATCCGGAGGCGCCCTCGGATGGCCCGGCCCAGGAAAGCGAGCCCGGCCACGGGGGCTGCGGGAGCGGGTCGCGAGGGCGCCCCCCGGGGGTCCCCCTCGGTCCTTGCACTTACCTTGCATTGCCAGGAGGACGCCCCTTAGCAGCATGGTCGCGCTTCGGGGAGAAAGGACGACCGGAAAGGGGTGCAAGCTGCCAGCCCGCTGGGACCCGCTGCTCCGGTGAACCGGAGCGGGGGCGCCGGGGACCCGGGGAAGGAGAGAGAAGTCGAGAGGCTGAGCGTGCACTTGGAGCTGCCCAACTTTGCGGAGCGGCTCGGGAAGCTGAGCGGAAAGCTGGAGGTGCTTGACTGGTGCGCGCCGCTCGCCCGGCTACAGCCGCGGGTCAGATCGCGTCCCGAGTGAAGCCGGCGCACAGCTGGTCCCGGGCGAGGATGGGGCTGGGCGGAAAGGAGACAATTGCACACTTTTGAAAAACCAGCTAGGACTGGCCGGGAGAGGAGAGGTCGGGATGCAGCGCCTGGGCTCAGAGTTTTAAAGCTTGGGACCAGACCCCTCGCAGACACTTGGAGGGGGCAGGCCTTCGAGCAGCCCCTCCGATGGGCCGGGACTGGAGGCGCCCCGCCCCGCCCATCCGCGGTGGGAACCAGCTTATTTCTGGGGACAGCTTCCCCGCATCTGGCACACCAGTACTGCAGGGCTGGCCCTAATTTTAACTTCTTCTCCCCAGAATGGAAAAGGGTGGAATTCTCCTAGGAAAACCTAGAAGAGAACTTGGCAACTGTTTGGTGACATAAGCTTTGTATCTCAGGAGTCGCGCGTTCATGGCCCAGTAATGCTAAGCCTGGAATACCACCCCCTTTTTTTTAGCAGTGGAATGTCTGGCATGCCTGGTGCTCAGCATTCCCTCTGTCCGGTAAAATGGGGGCATTCCTCCTCTCCAAAGAGCCATGATAAATTAGTAGTGTTCTAAATTGGCATGGGGGGGTGATGTCAGGGAGGGGGTTACTGTGAGTGCCTTGAGCACTAAGTGGGTCTTTAAAAATATTCTCTTCCAAGAAAGGACGTGGTGGGGATTTTTTTTCCTTCTTAATGGTCTTTACAATTTTGTGATTCTCAAACTTGAGGGTGCTTCAGAACCCCCTGGAGCGCCCCACCATCTGAGTTTCTGATCTGGTAGAAGTGGGTTGGGGCCCGGAGATTTTGCACATTCTTATCAGGTTTCCAGATGCTGATGCTGATGCTACTAGTCTGGGACCACGCTTTGAGGAGCCCTGGCCTAATGAACTCCTGTTAACCATCCGAGCCCTGTTCACATGCCTTCACCTGGCTTTCCTTGGCCTTCATCGGCAGCTCCTCCTCCCTAACCTGCCTGCCCCCCCACCACCACTGGAGTGCCTTCAAGCTCTGTCCTTTTAGCTCCACCACCACCACCACCCCCAGTAATTTCATCCAGTTTCATAGTTTGAACACCAACTATATAGCCTGATGACTACCAAACTTCTATTTCTAGCCCAGACTGCTCACTGACTCCAGACTCTTCTCCCTCATGGCCACCTCAACATTTTCTTTTGGATGTTTAACAGCTACCTCACACTTCACAGGTCCCAACATGAACACTTCCGAGCCCTTCCCGAGCCTGCCTCCTCTTGTGTTTTTATCTCAGTTAAAGGAACCTTTCTCCCCCACTTGCTCAGGACAAAACACTTCGAGTTATCCTTGGCTCTTCTCTTTCTCTCAAGACATTACCAATTCTGTCCATTCAGGATTCAGAACACAGCAGATGCTGGGCATGCTCCACGCCCACAGTGACTGCCCTAATCTAAGTGGCCGTCATTAGCCAGGGAGGGTGCAGGAGCCTCCTAAGGGCGGTATCCCTGCCTCTCCTGCCTTGCTCGCTTGCACTCCACTCCTAACAGCCGTCAGGGGCATCCTTTTAACACAGAAATCAGGCCATGTGGCATGTCATTTCTTGGCTCCAGACTTGTAACAGCTTCCTACATCAGCAAATCAAAACCCAGTCTTCAGGGGCGCCTGGCTGGCTCAGTCGGTTAAGTGTCTGACTCTAGATTTTGGCTCAGGTCATGATCTCAGGGTCCTGAAGTAGAGCCCCATGTTGGGCTCCATGTGCTTAAGATTCTCTCTCCCCTCTACCCCTACCCCCTGGTCGGGCGTGTGCTCTCGCTCCCAAATAAACAAAAAACAAAGAACCAGTCTTCACAAAGACCTACTAGGTCCTACAAGACCTGCCCTACCCCTCATCGCTCTGATCTCGTCTGCCCTGCTTACACCCCTCCAGCCACATCGACCTCCTGGCTGGTTCTCAGATACAAGGTACCTGTCCTCCCAGAACTTTGTGCTGGCTGTTCCCTCAGCTTGAAATGCTCTTCCCTACAGATCCATGTGACTCACACCCACACTGCCTTCAGGTCTTTATTCCCTGGTCACTTTCAGTATCAGAAATTCAATAGCCTCTCTTTAGAGGCTTTCTTCACCCCCAGGAAGAAATAAGCCCCCAGGATCCTTTTAAAATAAGTTTGGACAAATTCTCATGAGTTCTCTGTAAGCAATGACTCAAAGGACCTAAAATTTGTTTACGGTGTGTGTGTTTATATGCTCTGCCTCAGGTGGTAGTTAATAATGAACAACATTTATCGTGCTTACTATTATAACTATTTTATATAGAAAATCTTATTTAACTTTCACAAGGACTCTATGAGGTCAATGTCATTATTGCTTGTATTTAATAGATGGGGAGACTGAGGTGCAGAGTTCAGTGATAGCAAGAGGCAGAGAGACTTAAACCCACATCTGCTTTATTCCAAAAGCCTATTCTCTCAATTGGTAAAATAACCTGTCTCCTTCGTCTTACATTCTTTTTGGATTTCTTGCTCATAGATGATGCTACGTATCTGAGGGATTTCATCAGATTATGTAATTAAAAATTCAAAAACAGATAGGAATCCACTTGAAACCTCAAAACACTATTTTCAACCAAGCAAGCTTCCAGCAACTATCAAACTGGTACTCCTTTTTCTAGGTACCTGCAGAGTATTTCAGAGTTTTAGGATTGCCTTAGATTCATTTGCATGTTCCAACTCTTGGGAAAGTGAAAAACTTCAAAGCCATAAAGAGATCTTCAAAAATTTTTAAATATATATTAAAACCTCAAGGCAACATCATTTATTGCCACCTATGGGAACCTGAATCCTTACACATAAACACAAAGTTAGTTGGAGTAAAACTTCGATTTCACATATAATTGCATGAACTGAAGCACAGATGATCCTTTGACATTGGTGCAGGTTGGGGTCTGTGGGAAGCAGACTCTGATTTGGAGGTTAGGGTGCAGGCTGCTTCCTAAGGGTGCCCTTGGGCTCCGCACCTGTGGAAGGGAGGAGGAGGAGGCAGGACTGGGCCGAGGGAGAAGTGACATTGCAATGCAGGCCCCACAAAGCCTCTCCTGACCCCATAGGCTACACTGGAGTTAAAACGGCCCACACAATTTACCCCATATTAGGCTGATATGGCCAGATTCTTTGCATTGCTCCTTCCATCACACAAGCGATGTGGTCCTCACAAGGACAGGTGATCCCCAACAAGGCGGCTCTCTACACTGAGGCCGACCCTCAAGGGGGTTGATGGCTGAAGGCTGTTTGAAGACAACAATCCCACCACCTGAGATGACAAGTCCTCCTTGATGGAGGATCTGGATAGCACACTGGTGTCCACCACAGACATTTTGCAGAGAAGGGAAAGAATACTGCATGTGGAGAGAGCCAAGGAGAAAATCCAGAAAATCTAGAAATTATGTGCATCGACCCACTTCCTCTGGTCACAAATCATGGAGCCCTGTGACCATGTGCTGCCTCAACCCCTGGAAAAGCAGCATCAGGCCCCCAGGTGAGAGCTACCCAGGAGTCTGTCCTCCAAGATTTAGCTTCATCGAGTGATTAAATAACACATGTAAAGTTCTGGTTTATAGAAAGCACTCAATAAACATTAGGTATTACAGCGAGTTGAATGGTAGCCCCTCCCCAAAAGATATGTTGTGAATGTGACTTTATTTAGAAAAGGCGCCCTGCAGATGTAGTTAAATTAGGGATCTTGAGCAAAGATCATCCTGGATTAGGAAATGGGCCCCAAATTAAGGGCAAGTGCCCTTCAAGAGACAGAAGAGCAGTAACAGACACAGGTAAGGGTGGAGGCAGAGACAGGAGTGGGGGAGCCAGAAGAGCCTCAGAGCAGATCCTGTCCCAGAGCCCCCGAGGAGTGTGGCCCTGCAGACTCCTTGACTTCACACGTCTGGCCTCCAGAGCTGTGGGAGAAGAACTTTCCGTTGTCTTAAGTCCCCGGCTTTGTCCTGGTGGCTGTAGGACACTAAGGCAGAAAGTGTGAAGCATCAGGCAGTCACGTGCCAGGCACTTTCCGTGTGTCTCTCATTCAATCCTGCTACATCCCTGTGAGATGGACACTTGTTACCTCCGTCTTACAGATGACGGGGAAACAGGCCCAGAAGCGTCCTGTAACTTGTTCTGGGTCCCATGTCCAGCTACACCGCCCCAAGTGCTTCCTCTTTACAAAGGCCTGTCGCGCCTGACAAGGGCTGCAGGGGAAGGGGCCTGCTGCCTCTGGGGCAGCCGCACGAGCCCTCTCACAGGGCCTGGCTATCCTTGTGCTCTGGGCTGCTTCGCCCCCTGCTCCCCTCGGGGGCCCTCAACCAGGGATCCCGCTTTTTGCTGTGTCACTCTTGCGCTGGAGATCTAGCTTGGTCTCGATCCCAGTTTTCTGGGCACAATAGAGGAAGGTGAAACAGGGCGCCCCTGCGCAAGAGCCCGCCTCACCCTCCGTCGGGCCACTGAGGCATCAGAGGGAACAGGCTCATCTGTGAAAGTAAAGAAAGAAATCTGGTGCTTATGACGTCCCCTGAGCGCATGCGCATCGCAGAGTGGGGCCGACTCGGAGGCTCTTCTCGCGCACCTTCCCTTCTGTTTGCCTCTCTCCCTTCTGGTTGTTCTTACAGAGTGCCGTGTCAGGTCCCTTCTGCAAACATTTCCTGAGCACCTACTATGTGCCAGACATAGTGCTCAGGGCTGGAGACCCAGGGGTGAACGAGATACTTTCTCTGTCTCACGGACCAGAGGCTGACCCATGGAAAGACCACTGCAATAAAATATGCTGGTGAGGTAGAGCGAGGACCGCAGACATGAGCTGGTAGCAGGGGGATTTAGGGAGGGATGGTGGAGCAAGCAGGCCCAACCACAGGGCATCACTGGCCCTGGCCCAAGGCCAAGTCATTATGGCAGGAGAGGGGTCCAGCCCTGCTTATTTTGCCCAATTTTTCAAAAGAAGCCCAAGGTCCAGATATAGATGCAATAGCATCGATTTTCAAATACTGGCAATGAATTACAACAGAATATATTTAAATCCCTGTGCGGGTACAGTAACACTTGGTGGGAGGCTAAATTCAATTCCTGAGCTGCCATTTACGGCACCAAGGAAGAACCATGGAGACAGAGACTGGGACGCTTCACCACCATCCTTCCAGAGCAGGTGGCCAGACACAGATGACCAGTCCGATTCTAGAGAAGAGAAAACAGAGGCAGAAAGAGTCTGACTGACTTTTAACCAAGGTCACATGTCTCTAAGCGCTGGGGATAAGATGGGAAGTCATAAGCTTGCTACCTCAATGGCCGGGATTTGGGAACACAGAAAGGACTTTGTATACTCTGAGTCCTGTGCAAAGGTAAGCTATTCAAAATATCCGTATAGTAATTATACTTTGGTATCTTTCTATGACATACTCTATGTTTTAAAATCACATAGACAACTTTATATATGTATATATCTTTTTTCCTTTCTTGCTTCCTGGGTCCCCTCTGATCTATGCCAAGACATTGTCTCTGCTCTGGAGTTTTGTCTGTCTTTGCCTCTCTCCATCTTTCTTTCTTTCTCTCTGTGTCTGTCTGTCTCTCTCTCTTGGTGTCTGTGATGTACTCTGGGGCTCCCTTCTGCCTCTCACTCAGCATTTTCTCTGTCTTGCTTTCATGTTCTCTCTCTCTCTCTTTCTACATAGACCCCAACGTGCCTCCCCCCGCCCCCCATTGCATGCTATCAGGTAGAAAATGAGCTGGTAAAACAATTCCAGACTCTGTGGGTTGTCCTGCCAGTGACCTTCATTGCATTCCTGCACGAGGTGTCTGGGGGCTCTGCCCCAAGGCTGGCTGGCAGTGTCCCTTGGTTCCTGACCAGCACCAGCTGCCTCTTACCCCTTGTGCCTGCTGCAGGTCTGACTCATCTACCGTGAGGGACTGAGGCCCAAGGTTAACCAGTTCTTAACAAAAGAATCTCCTGCTATTATAAAACACGCGCCCCACTCTTCAAATTGCCACACTCAAATGACCTGAACTGGTAAAGTAGATATGTCCTTTACAGTGGGCATTTAAAAGGAACAGACGCTTAAACAGATACTTTCTAACATTAATCTTTGTTCCATCAGTTTGAATGCTAGCTTGGTCAGACATCTTTCACTATGGTTTGATGGCCATCTTTTGAACTTTTTTTTAAGTCAAAATTCATGGGGCTGAGTCATCACAGTGAAAATACTACCACCTTTTACTTAGTGTTTGTGATGTGCCAAATGGTTTCATGGTCAATTTATGGGGGAAGAAGCTAGGCCTAAAGAATTTAAGTGACTTGCCCAAAGGTGTGGGGCTGGGCTGTGAACACAGCTCCAGCTACCACCAAAGCCCTCTTGACCTGTCTACACTTCCAGGGCAGGGAAGGTTTGGGCAAACACTATGCAATGTCCTGTTCTCTGACCCCACACCTTCTTCTTCTACCCCTAGGCTGGGCCAAGGCCAGCACAGCGAGTTTCTCTCTGCCCCATTGAAGCATCTATACCCGGAAGTTCTGCAGGAGAAGCCCTTTGTGATTAGAGTCAAGCCTATCTTTCCATTCTGAGCCCATCATAGCCCAACCTACTCCTGCACCAGCAACGTGCTGGCCCTTAACTGTCCCCGGGCCACTCATCCTATGTTCTCACCTGCTCTTCTCTCTGTTCAGCATCAGAATGCTTTCCTCCCCTTCTCCCATTGGTAAGCTCCTTGTAATGGGTTAAATTCTGCCCCCAACCCCCAAGGTCATACAGTGAAGTCTTATCCCCAAGTACCCCAGACTTTATTTTGAAACAGGGTCACTGCAGTTACAATTAGTTAAGATGAGGTCACTGGAGGAGAGTGAGCCCTAGCCCAATACGACTGGTGTCCTTATAAAAAGGTGACATTTAGACACAAATACACACAAGGAAAGCACTCTTGAAGATGGAGGCAGAGGTCCTGGGGGTGGTTCTGGAAGATCACCAGCAAACCAGTGGAAGCTGGAGAGGGTAGGAGCTGCTTCTCCCTCACCGCTCTCAGAGGGAACCACACCCCCCACCCCCGCTGACATTTTTGGATTTCTGGCTCTAGCTCTGACATTTCTATTGTTAAAGTTACCTAGCAGGTTGTACTTTGTATGCAGGCCTAGGAAGCTAATGTACTCTGTTTTGTGTGGGTCTCACCTAGGATAGTAATGCCACCAGCTAGAAACGCCCGGAGGCACTCACCTTGGCCCCAGTGAGCTTCCCACAGACCTCTCTTCTTTCCAAACCACTGCTACAACTAGACTGACCCTTGTAGTTCTTATTATGATCACAAGATGCCTTTCAACAACAAACTACCAACAAACTTTGGAAAAGAAATGAAGGTTTATTACTTACAAGACCTAGAAATTACACAGCACACCTGAGGCCACTGTGAGGTGTGTAGGTAGAGAGACACGGCGCCCATGGGCCTGGGTTCTGCTTTTGTTGGGGTTGGGGTGGGACCTAGGGTTTCGTGGGCTCACTACTGGTGAATTTAAAATGTCAGGCAGGAATTTAAAGCAAGGGAGAAGAGACAAGTGGCCCAAATGGCCAGTTACCGAAATCAACCAAGATCTTTAAAACAAAGAAGACTCAGTGAGGAAAGGTGGCCTCACTCTTTATCTAGACCCTGTGGCTGGCAACGTGTTTATTCAAGATAGCTATTCAAGATAGTGAGTCCAGTCTTTGAAGGAGATGCCTTCAGCAATCAAAGCTTAAGTCGGGACTTGCTACAAAAGGAAAAAAAAAAAACAGTCTGTCTGCACTGCCCGCTCCCATTCATTTCCAAAGACTGCTCAAGTGTCCTGTCTTCCTCTCTCTGGGCTTCCTGTCCTCATAAACTGCAGTGTATATTATTAGGCTGTATTGCAATCACTTTGTTTATGTCTCTGTAATCTGCAAGGGAAGCTGATACTTCAAGGGCTGAGAATTCGGCTTTTTACTTGTTTCTGCTCCCGTGTCATCTGTGGGCCTGGTTAATTGTAGACGCTCATTAAATGCTGAAGGAGAGGTTCTGGAAGGCACATCCTCACAGGTAAACACGGCCAAGAGGCCTGCTTGGGCTGCAGCCCTATTATTAGAAGGGAAATAACTAAATCTAAGCTCTAGATCACCCAGGAGGTTATTTATGGAAACAAATGAGCTGCACAGATGTGCTCTGAGAGCCTAGAGTCATTGCGAAGAGGAGTGACAGCCTGAACAGTAAGTAGAGTAGGCTTCCTGGGATCAGAGCAACACATCTGGCAAACTCCAGGGAGGGAAGGAAGGTGAGGGAGGCTCTCAGAAGCCCACTTTCATGAGAGGCAGAGGGGGCTGCAGGGAGAGGACTTGACCCCTGGATGGAGGCACCAGGCCTGGGGGTTTGGAGGAAAGTAGAGATCATGGAACAGCCTGCATCCTGCCATCTGAGCCTGTCACAGCCCAGCCCCATGGACTCCTGTCTGGGTCCAAGAGAAAGGTTGGGCTGTCGGGAACCCAGAAAAGTCTGTTCCCCTAAATCCCACAGAGGGCTACAAACAGCTCCATGACCCCTGGGGCAGTATTAAAAAGAGCAGGTGAGCAGTGTCTTGTCTGACCTTGCTGCAGACATTGCTGGCATTTCAAGGTTAACTGCAGGAAGAATGGGCAGCATGTGTCCGTGCTGGGGCAGGGGAGGGGAGTGGTGCAGGCTGGCTTGTGAGCACCCATGTTTGCCCCTGGGACAACCTCTCCAATCCTGGAGTTAAGGCTCTGTGTCACCTGCTGGGGCTAAGAGTGAACTGAAGGACCTTGGAATTGGACATAATGACAGTTAATGGTGGCTCCAGAGACAGGGGGAGCCCTGTGCCCAGCCTGGGCTAAACCCAAGTGGTCTGCTTTCTCCTCTTCACGTTTTGAGTACTGGGGCCTGGAAAAAAAGGAAGAATGAAGAATTCTACAGCCAAAAACATTCCCCAAAAGAGCCATGAAACCTTACAGCCTCTGACATTATTCATGTGTTAGATTGAGGATGTACAGATGTACACTCTGTGTGATTTGATCTAAACCGAACAGAGACCATGATGCTCACAACTACTCAGAGGCAGAATGGACACCATCTGGGAGGGGGACAGACAGCAAATATCAGCTCTGAACAGGCCCGTGCGGGGTGTGTGTGTGTGTGTGTGTGTGTGCATGCGGGCACGTGCGTGTGGAAGCTTAAAATGCAAAGGCCTAAAATGCTGGGTACTTAAAGATGTTAACTGACACCAATGCCTTCAGATTTTCAAAGTGCCCAAGGCCCAGGTGATGGCTGATAATGAAGAAACTCTACCCCTAGGCATTGCACAATGCCTCCATGAGCCAATCCAGTGAAACACAATTCCAGCCGTATATTATAAACACCTGGGGAGTTCCTTCTTTTTAATGCGAAGGTTGGGCCCCAGCAGACCAATGAAATCATCATTTCTGGGATAAGACCAAAGCACAGGTACTTCCTTAAAGCTCTCCAAGCTGATTCTACCAAGCCAGGGTTAAGAATGCTCTGGCTTAATATTTTCATCATCAACACAGTTAGGTACTATTATTGTTCATTTTTTTTTAAGCTGTTTGAAAAGAACAAGAGAGTGTTCTATCATAACAGGGAGAGTAATTTTGTCATTGAGACCATGGACACTGGAGTTTAACTTGGAGCTCTGCCACTTACTACCTGTGAAGTTAGAGCACACTGTTGAGTGCCTCTGTGCCTTAATTTCCTCTTCTGTAAAATGCAAATAGCAGTACCTGCCATATGGGGTGTAATGAGTACTAGATTAGTTTATATTATTATTAGTTTATATTATTTGAGTACTCAAAAAAGTGCTGGCACTATGTAAATATTAATATTCATTTTCTTTTTTAAAAAGAGATTTTAATTTATTTATTCGTCAGAGAGAGCAAAAGAGAGAACACAAGCTGGGGGAGGGGGGCGGCAGGCAGAGGGAGAAGCAGGCTCCCTGCTGAACGAGGAGCCCGATGCAGGACTCGATTCCAGGATCCTGGGATCATGACCTCAGCCGAATGCAAACGCTTAACTGACTGAGCCACCCAGGTGTCCCACTAAGATTCATTTTCTATCAACTAAGTTTTCCAGGTCAGGCTTGTAGTTGAGATTGATTATGGAGTCTATCCATCAAAATAGCCTCTCATATCGTGTCCGGCCTTTGCGGGTTGGGAAGAGGCAGAAACTAGAAATGTAAATTGGACAACTGGTAAACCGTAGCTTTAATGTCTTACCAGAGTAGAAGAAAAATCTAAACTATTGAGTGGATGCATTATTAGTACCAACAACTAAGACATTAAAAATAGTAATGTAGAAAATAGTTTCAGGATTAAAATAGAACCTTCATCTGATGATACCTGAGGTGGTACAAACAAGATGGAGTAGAAGATACGAAGAGGCTTCTTACAGGATTATGTTTTTTAGAGGCTAAAGAAAATTATCTTGGTTCCTGCTTATAGCCTGAAGGGCAGGTTTGTCTGTGTCCAATAAAAATGTCTTCTTAAAAAAAAAGAGAGAGAAACTTTTAAATGAGACATCTTGTTTCTAAACTGCTGGAAGCCCCCATAACTCCTCCCAAACTGAAAATGTTGCTTTTCTCATTACACATTTTAAAACTTTACATACACATTTATTTTATATTTATTTTGTTATGGGGAAGCTTACTTATTCACTCACCCATAGCAGGCTCAAATTAGACTTCTGAATACCCAACTTATTGGACTCAGAATTGTTCTCATGTATGGTGGGATGGGGATGTTCCATGGGAAACTGGTTCCCTCACTTCTAGGCTTCCTTCCAAAGGCAGGCAATAGGACTGAAATGGCTTCTTTCACTCTAAGTATGGGAATGTCTTGCAGTGGTGGCTGCCTTCTGCGTCTCTGCTAGGTTTCCATATTGGGTCAAAGACATCGCCACATTCCTCCAGAAGGGAATAGCTTCTGTGTAGGTAGCATCCGCCTGGGTCCCCACCACGTTCCTGAGTCTATTAATTCTTGCATTCCACTTTTTCCCTCCAAGGTTCAATTTCCTTCTTTTTGAAATATATCCTTTAGGAACTGTTGTTAGCTAAGACCTAGGAGAGGTCAATTTTCCTAGTCTTTGAAAGCATCAGTCAAAAAATGAGTTCAGTTGGATGTAGGCTTCTAGATTACAGTTCTGGGTGAACATGGTGCGTTGAACATGCTCATCCAAATTTGGCTTCTCCAGGATCCATTTAAAAACTACAATGAGTAGGCATTATGTAGAAATGCAGGAGCTTTTGAGGCTATGGAGAACGGGAGAGGAGACAACAAACTTTTGGAAACTAGAAAGAAGGTGGATAAGCAAAAAATGACCTAGCGGATCAAAGTCAGATTTGAAGCTGGCTCAGTTTATTCTACAACGTTATCAAGAGCCCAGGAGATGGTGACACCAGATAATGTTGGAAAGGGGAAAGAAGAGGCTGGCCCAAAAGGAGGAGGATTAGAAAAGCTCTTCGAGAAGCACTATCCATACTCCATGCTACTGATGACTTCTCTTCCCCTAACTAGGGAAGTCAGTAGCATTGTCCCAGTCCAAACTGAAAGGTCCAAAAGAACCAGGAGAGCCAATGGTGTCAGTCCCAGTCCAAGTCTGAAGGCCTGAGAACAGTGAGCACTACTGTCTGAAGGCAGGAGAAGATGGACACCCTAGGTCAGGCAGACAGTAAATTAACCCTTCTTCCACTCTTTTGTTCTATTCAGAGCCTCAAGGGACTGGATTATGTCCGCTTGCATTGGTGAGGGGATCTTCTTAACTCGGTCTACCAATTCAAATGCCAATCTCTTCCACAGACACCCTCACAGACACACCCAGCAATCATGTTTTACCAGCTATCTGAGCATCTCTTAGCCCAGTCAAGTTGACACATTAAACTAATCATCACACCACCCTAGCAAAAGGTGGGTGTTTATTCTCTGGGAAGGGCAGAACGAGGTAGGCTGGACTCAGAGGGCACACACTGGGTTAAGAGGAGAAGTACCACCTGAAACCAGGGTGAAGAAATGAATGTGTGAGACACTGAAAGTGGAGACCCTGCCTCTAAGCCCTGTTCACCCACTCAGCTTCCAGAATGGAAGCTTTTTCTCTCCAAGTAGAAGAACGATAGTGGAGGGGTCATCTCCATGGAATCTGACCAGATATCGAGGAAAAATGTAAACATAGTGATATTAAGGTTCCCCTAACAAACAGCCCAGCCACATCACCTTCCAATGAAACTCACTCAGATCTTCCAGTCAGCTTCTTACCCACAATTAAACACAAGCAGACACCTAAAAATCACCAGACAGCTGAAGAATGCCTCTAATATAAAAGATCAAACAAACAAGCCAGTAACAGAGAAAAATAACTTGGAGGAAAAATAAACCATGAAAGGAAAAGAAAGCTTCAAAATAAAATAATTATTAAAATCCTCAGAGAGATAAGCCATGGTTCTGAATCCCAGAAACAAGTTCAGAATACTGTTTGAAAGAGAACATTTAGAGAACATCAAAGATCTCTTAGAAATTAAAAACATGAGAGCAGAACTGAAACATTCAATAGGAAAGGTTAGAGGTCCAAGTGAGTTGATCTCCCAAAGAGTAGAGCATAAAGCAAAGAAAATAGGAGAAAAACATATAAAATATTATAAGACATCATATATGAATTTATATTTCTTTCTTTTCTTTTCTTCTTTTTTAGAGAGAGCGGGAGTAGTGAGGGTCAGAGGGAGAAGGAAGAAGAGAATCTTAAGCAGGCTCCACTCTTGGCACAAAGTCTGACATGGGGCTTAATCTTAAGACCCTGAGATCATGACCTGAGCAGAAATCAAGAATTGGATGTTTAGCCAACTGAGCCACCCAGGTGCCCCCTAAATTTATATTTCTATATTTGTATTTTCAATAGAAAATATGAAAGCTTATATTTTATTGTAAAACATTGTATCAAACAATCTAGGAAGGACAACATCTGAATAATGGGAGTTCAGTTGGTAGAGCATGTGACTCTTGATCTGGAGTTGTGAGTTTAAGCCCCACATCTGGCATAGAGATTACTTAAAAAGAAAGAAGAGGGGCTCCTGGGTGGCTCATCGTTAAGCGTCTGCCTTTGGCTCAGGGCGTGATCCGGGCATTCTGGGATCAAGCCCCACGTCAGGCTCCTACGCTGGGAGCCTGCTTCTTCCTCTCCCACTCCCCCTGCTTATATTCCCTCTCTTGCTGGCTGTCTCTATCTCTGTCAAATAAATAAATAAAATCTTAAAAAAAAATAAATAAAATAAAATAAAAAATAAAAAAAGAAGAAGAAAATAAGAAAACATGAATAATGGGAATTTCAGAAGAAGAAAGCAGAGAAAATGAATGAGAATAAAAAGCAAAGAAATAATTTAAGGAACTTTCCTGGACACAAATACATGAGTTTCTAGCTTGAAAGGTTCATTAAGTGCTCAGAACAATGGATGAAAATGGATGCACACCAAGGCATATCACTGTGAAATATCAAAACAATGAGGACAGCAGAACTCATTGAACACTTTCAGAGGGCAAAACCAAGTCACATACACTCAAAAGTCATACTTACACTCGTAATAATGCAAACACTGATGATTGATCTAAATAAAAATATACTATTACTATATTAAAAGGATGAGCATCTGGGAAATACAAAAGTGTGTGGTGGAAAAGAAAAACAATTCCGATCTTCTGAAGTGGAAGGAATTATTTCATTATCCTCTGGTCTCTGTTGATGTTGAGAAGTTTATTGACACTGCAGTTGCTCCTTTGTAGGTAATCTATTCTCTGGCTACTTGTAGGTTTTACTCCTTGTCTTTGGTGTCCTGTAGTTTCTCCAGGGTTTCTAACAATCCCAGTAAAGATGTGATGGGGCTCATCTGGGATCCTTTAGGAATCTATGTACAGCGCTCTGATTGTATGTTGGGCTAGTTAATATCCCTGGACACAAACATTATACCCATAAAGATAAATCACTGGAGACACAAGAAGAGTCTTCGGATGAAATGCAAACATATAAATTTCTGAAAGAAGACTCTGGGTTGTGTCCAGGAAAAATATCTAGAGAATGAATGTAATAGATTGCTGAGTAGAGCATGAGCTAGTGCCCAGAGATAAAAGATAAAGAGATAAGTATGTCCCAGATTTGACAGAAAAATGAAACCAAATGGGGCCAGAGAATTCTTCCAGGAATTATTAAGAAGTGGCTGAATAGGCTCTGTAACCCCAGTCATCACCTCAGCCTCTGCTCTATACTCCCTTCCACGTCCAGCCCCCAGGGTAGGAGAGAAAGGACAAGTCTATGAGCTGTGGGTTGCTGGGAAAGGATGAGTACTGTGACTTTTCCCTCCTCTCCCTTTGGGAGAGAAAAGGGAAGCTGCTGTTTTCCAAATCCCCCAAATGTGAAACGGGATCCAAACATTATTCTCAAAGATGTGGAGTGTCTTAATGACACCTTATTCCTTATTTGGTCCTGTTTATACAGTGCACTTGCTGATCATCTGTCCTGTTCCTATATGTGCAAGGGGGAAAGAAATGGAGAGATGAGAGGGCAGAGAGAATGCAAGTGTGTAGCAGTCTGTACTCACACTACTTGGTGGGGAAAAACTGTGTTAAGTCACCTGCGGGTCCACAAGTAGCCAGACTTGAGCTGACTTGCTAGCACCCCACCCAAGAGGGTTACCAATCAAGCAATGATTCCAGCAGCGGGAGGCTGAGGAGTGTTCCACTGTGGACCAAAGCAGGGGGCAGTGGTAAAGGTCAAGTCTGAGTGGATCTCCCAGGTCAGGAGATGGGTCCTCAAACATCTGTACCTTCAGTAACCAGCATGGTAGACAACCTCAACTCAGAGAAATATGAATGTGAACTGGTTCAATTTTCGTCCACTTGCTGCCTTCAGCCATGCTTTTACTGAATCTCCCTTGGCTGTTCTTTAATGACATCTTGTGTAGACTCCATTCTGGTCACTTGCACATATAGAAAAGTCCACCACCGGAGAGCTAGTATTTAGACACGTGCCACACAAAGGGGAATGCTCTCCGGGAGGGGACTACAGTGGTAACAGTTAGGTGAACATTCTTTCTTTTCTTCATCCATTTTCCCTGCCCCTGTTCTGCAAGAACCAAGACTAGAGAAAAAAGATAGAAGAAAGAGTAAACGTGTAGACTATGCCCTTTCCCCACTCCAAGGTTCCCAGGCAGAAGCCTCACTAGTGGCATGGGGCATGGTGAAGACAAGTATTCAACTGGATATGCAATTGAGTTGGATTGGATTGGATGTTTTGGTTGGAGAAATAGGCTTGAAGATGAGCTTCCAGGAACAACACCCACAATCATACCACAGAAATGGCTTGCTGAGGAAATGACACCGTCAACCTACACGTTGGGAACTTGACTGCATTAGACCTATGGCAATTAATGCCTCCCCAAATCCAGATACCATTGCCAACATCCAAGCCAACAAGATGGAAGCACTGAAGAGCATGTATCTCTTTTGTTGGTCATGCAGGAACTTAAATATTGCATAGATGCATCTGATTGGTTGAGTCTGGGTCACACGATTTTATTCTAAGTGAAAAGGAAGCTGGGGATTTGAGCTCTGAGTTCTATATTGGAGAGGTAGAACATATAACATGAAAATTCTCCATATTCAGAAAAGCTTTTCAGAAGATGATAAGTCACTGCAAATGTGGCATGTGCCCACTATAGCTAATACTGTTTAAAATATAATTGATTAACCACTCACACCCATTAGGATGGCTATTATCCAAAAAAATCAAAATAACAAGTGTTGGTAAGGATGTGGAGAAATTGGAACACTTGTGCATTGTTGGCGGGAATATAAAAAGGTATAGCTACTATGAAAAATCTGTATGGCAGTTCTTCAAAATGGAAACAGAATTGCCATATGATTCAGCAACTCTACTTCTAGGTATATATGCAGAAGAGCTGAAAGGGGGGACTCAAGGAGATATTTATACATCAGTGTTCAAAGAAGCATTATTCACCATAGTCAAAAGGCAGAAACAGCCCAAAGGCCCATTAATAGATAAATGAATAAATAAAATGTTCTGTTCACAAAATAGGATATTATTTAGCTTCAAAAAGAAATGAAATTCTGGTACATGCTACAACAATGGATGAACCGTAAAAACTTGATGTGAAGTGAAATAAGCCAGACACAAGAGGACAAATAGTGCATGATTCCACTTTCATGGGGTACTTAAAGTAGTCAAATTTATAGAGACAAAAATTGAATAATGGTTACCCAGGGATTAGGGGTTGAGGAAAATGGGGAATTAGAGTTTAATAGATATAAAATTTCTATTTGGGATGATGAAAAAGTGCTGGAGATGGACGGTGGCAATAGCTGTAGGACAGTGTGCATGGCCTTACCACTGAACTGTATGCTTACAAATGGTTACAATGGTAAATTCTATTTCTGTATATTTTACGACACTGAAAAATAGAATGGATTAATAGTTTTGGAAATCAAAACAAAACTGACCAGATAATTTATTTCATTACCCCCATATTTTAGGATTTAATCAGGCAATAAGGTAGGGAAAGGAGGACATAAAGAAGGATTTGTTTTGTATCTTTTGTGTTGGGACTCCTCACTCAGCAACGCTGCACCGATATGATGTATGAGAACGAGTGTTAGGACTTCACCCCCAAGAACTGAGATAACACAGTGATACTCTTACAGCCAATGGTCGGTGCGGCATATTGAAAAACCCCTCAGGTTAACACTTCTCTCTCTTCAAGTGTCCCTGTTTTGGTAGGAGTCTGCAACTCTGACTGTCTTTGAGCAACGAGAAAAAGATTTAAATCAAGAAGAGCAGAAGATGCACATATTGACAACAAAAATATCAAAAGCCAGTTTTCTTTGGCAAAAGGCTTTCAGTCTCATTTTCTCGAGCTTTAAAGAAAAACCAATTATTAACAAATGCATAAATCAAGGAGAGAGCAACCAAATAATAATTAGCACAGCACGTTGGAGCCAAATATTCCCTGATCTCCGACTGACCTTGAGCAAATCACTTAAGCTCTCTGCTCTCCAGCTTCCCTGACTCTAGGAGGATAATCATAGCTTCTCCACAGAGGGGTTGGGAAATTCCCTGAATTCACTGTTGTCAAGTAAATCCATGGCATGCAGACACCCAGGGAAGACATTTTGTTCCTTTCAAAGTTATAGAAATTCAATAAAACAGTATATTGAGCAAGAATCAGCAAGTGTTCATTTGGGGAACATAAAGTGCTCTGAATAAAATAGAAACTTTATATACAACTGTCGTTTTCTTTGTTATGGCTTTCAGAACCCAAAACACATTGGTTGCCAGTTGCAATGCAATTTCACTGCCTCTTGCCTCTTGTTGTCCTGGTGACTTGCTGTATCAAACGGTGAGGAGAGGAAGTAGTTCAGCAAAGGGGCAAGAGGGCCAGGCTTTTCCTGTCTTGCCAGAGCTCTTGTTTTTGTTTCCTGATCTTGCTCATCCTTGTGCAATTAAGTTGCAGCCCTGAATCCAAATATATGCTCCCGGGAACCTCCTGAGAACATCCCAAGTGCATGATTTACAAAGACTGCTCTGGGGTTGAAGCAAGCTATCTTGATTCTTTAAATACCTTACTTGAAGAGGAAAATTATAAATCTATCAGAAGGACTTTTAGGCTTAAATTCTTCTTCAGGGATTCAAAGTTAACAAAGGGGACAGTATACAAAAGAAGATGACCTTTTCCATATAAGCTAAAACTATACCATCATTAATGAATTGCGTTATAGGCAAGAAAAGACAAGGAGCAGTTCTAGTTGAGGCCAGCATTTCACTTAAGATCATAGAATGGGAGACAGTGTAGTTTATGTTTTAAGTAGTTAAAAAATTTTTACAAAGCCGTTCTTTAAAAACACGTGAGCATTAAAAATAAATGAATATACTCTAAAGCAATAAGCTTTCGCTTAGAATTTGGGGTCATATTACTGATTTATCTTGCCTGTGGCGGCTAAAGATAATTTGAAAGTATCAGTAGGAAAGAAAGAATTATAGTGCTGACTACATCTAACTTACTACATTGTCTCTCGTAGTTAGGTGGTTTTTTATTATATTACCCTGTTGAAGGGAAATTGCTTACATTGATGACAAACCAAAAGAAACTTGGCCTTCCTGGTGGTGGTGGCGGGGGTGGAATGCTATTTTTCTTGAGCAAAATTATATTATAATGTGCTGACAAATTAAAAACAACTCTTCTGAGTAATGAATGCATAAGGAGACTCCAGACCAAAGGGATCGGAACAGTAATGACATAAAGGAAATACCCTGATTTTTTTTTCCCTAAAAACTCAGCTAAAGTTCCAAGTAGTTTTCATTCAACAGTTCCAAATATCTTTCAACAGTGTCACTCCAAAACTGAAATGAGGGAAAACAAAGAGACATCTGAATGCCCAGTCTGTGCTCATTAGAAATGCACGGGTCATTTGCGTGATTAACAAGTCTTTGCTCATTAAGCCCTGGTGCCTGCCGCCCCGCCTGGGGGTAGGGGTCTGAACTCTGTGCCAGCAGCTGCAGTGGTAACATTCCTCTACTCCAGTTTCAAGAGCATGCGGTTTGCTGCCTGACTACCCGGGTTCAAATCTCAGCTCCACCACTTAGCAGCTCTGTGATTTCAGACAAGTTCCTCAGCCTCTCTGAACCTGTTTCTTCTGTAAATGGGAGAAAGTAACAGTCACTCTCTCCTAGGATGAAACAAGCTGAAGCCCACAGCACAGGCCGAACACGTAATACACATTCAACGGATCTTAACTATCTTCTGATTTTGCTACAAGCTTGGATGGTTTAACAACCCTGGGGTGCATAACTAGACTCGCTATTCCAAGATTATTTGAGGCAGAGGGATGTCCTTATTTATAAGCAAATGAAAAACTTAGTAGAATTCAATGATTTCTTCCAGGTGCCCAGACGACTTTCTTGCATAAATTAGAATCACAGGGAACCGCGGAATTCCAGAATAATAGGAAGAAACCACCAGGTGATCTTCAGCCCTGGCAAAGAAGTTTCACAGAGGGAGAGAAACTGGCACAGTCCATAGTGCATTTGTCTTCGAATCAGAAAGTACAGGGATTCGGTTCCTTGCTTGGTCACTGTGGTGGGTCACATGCTGGCCCCCAAAAGATATGTCTAATTCTTAAACCTCAGTACTTGTGAATGGGAGCTTATTTGGAAATCGGGTCTTTCCAGGTGTAATTAAATTAAGGCTCTTGAGCTGAGATCATCCTATAGGTACTGTAGGCCCTAAATTCAAGGATGAGTATCCTTATAAAAGAAAAGGAGAAGACAGACACACCCAGAGGGGAAGCCCACAGGAAGACGGAGGCAGAGATTGGAGTGATGTGTCTACAAGACAAGGAGTGCCAAGGAACGTGGGCGGCCACCAGGAGCTAGGAGACAGGCATGGAACGGATTTTCCTTCAGAGCTTTAAGAATGAACCAACCCTACTGACCTTGACTTTTTTTTTTTTTTTTTTTTTTTTAAGATCTTATTTATTTATTTGAGAAAGAGAGAGAGCATAAGCAGGGGGAGCAGCAGAGGGAGAGGGAGAAGCAGACTCCCCACTGAGCAGGGAGTCCGATGAGGGACTCAATCCTAGGATCCCATGATCATGACCCGAGCCGAAGGCAGACACAACCCACTGAGCCACCCAGGCGCCCCCTGACCTTGATTTTGGACTTCTGCTCTCCGGCACTATGGAAGAATAAATTCCTGTTGTTTTAACTCATGCATTTACAGGAATTTGTTACAGCAGACAGTATAGTCAGTAAGTTGGAAAGTTCATGCACCTGAGAATTAACAAGATCAAGTATGTAAAGGTACCTGGACCTAACAGGTGCTCAGTTATGTTAGTTGAAAACATTCTCTTTATCTTCACAACAACCCAGTTTTGTTTTGTAAGTTAAGCATTATCTTCATTTTCTGCTGAGGAAACGGATTCTCTGGAAGGTCGACCAAGCAGCACCAGGCTAGGTGAGAAAGTGGCCGGTTTCCTGGCTCCAGGGCTTGTACCTTCTCACCCACACCAATTTGTCCCCCGTCTTGCTTATACAATTTTGCCATAATTCTGTTACTTACTACATCACGTCACCGTACAGGACTGAACTGCCATGTATGCTATGTATCTACAAATTAAAATATTATCTGAGGAGGCAGTAGAAGTGGAGTGTGAGAAAGAAGTCTAAGGAAAGTACACAAAATCCAAAAGGCAGATCACTTATTAAGAATTAATAAGTGAAAGTTTTCTAAGTTATAAATCCTTTGGGCTCATTAAGAAACCCTATAAGAGTGTTGAATTACTGGGACGCCTGGGTGTCTCAGTCAGTTAAGCATCTGCCTTCAGCTCAGGTCATGGTCCCAGAGATCTTGGGACTGAGCCCCATGTCGGTCTCCCTGCTCAGGGGGAGTCTGCTTCTCCCTCTGCGCTCCCCCCCCAACTCATGCCTGCTAGAGAGCTCTCTCTCTCTCCCCTTCCTGAAACAAATAAATAAATCTTTAAAAAAAATGTTGAATTGTTTAATGTACTTAAAATAGCCTGAGACTGAGTTAGATTTGCTATGCTAAGGTAGCTAGTAGGTCCTTTCGAAAGTTAATTATACCCCAAAAAGCTCTTCATCTATCTACTGCCCACGGTTCTTTTGAGATTTACTACACCATCAAAAGTGGGACCTAGGCAACCTAATGAAATCCACTACTTACGCCAATAATCACCGCAGTGGTATTTCAAGGCCATCTCCTTAGTAAAAATATTTGTAGTCAACCTATTTTGGACGCCCTTGGGAGAGAAATACACCAAGCACATCAAAAGGGCATAATTCCCTTTCAGAACAGGGCTTTATTTATCAAACTGTTAGAGTAAGTCCCAACACTAGATTAGTGCAACTGCTTCATTCTTTCCCCCCAGAAAACCACAGAGACGCCAGGTCACTTTAGAATCTGCTGAGTTCAGAGCGAAGTCATGCAAACTGGTAGTAGTGCTTCGCATTGAGAGAGAATAAACATTCCGGGGAAATGAGATGCAAAGATTATTGTCTCTCTTTTTCTATCTGGTAGCTTTCAATTAGTTAATACAGTACCATCCACAAAACTGCTTAGCTGTATTACTAAATTTTAACTTAAAAAAATGAGGATTTATAAAGTACTTGCCCTTAGGCATGTCCCAGGGCTTCTGAACATCATGCTCGGCGGCCTTAAGTTAGAAACCCCATTCCTGGCACTGTGATGATGAGACAATGAGACGGAATTCAGATGAAGATCCCAATAAACACTACATCTTCCTCTTTTCCTGCGACATACCCCGCTGACATGTTTAGCATCTCCCAAGCCCAAGACTGGCTCACCTAGTCAAAACACTAGCACTTGGTCTTCAGTCCAGTGTCCTGGTTGAGAGCATGGGCTTCAGTTCTGTCTTCCACCATTTGCTTCCAGGAAGCAGCCAGTCATTCTTCAGGCCGTGGTTTCCTCATCTGTGAAATGGGAGGATAATAGTAACTACCTCACGGAGCTGTTAAAGGAAGGCCACATAAAGCCCTGGGAACTCTGTCTGACATACAATGTTTGCTCCCCTCATGCCCAACCTGATCCGAGGAGGCGGCACTCTAGGCACTGGTACTCGGGGGCGGTCCTGACGGCCTCCCCGGTGATCTCACAGTCCTGCTGACCAGCAGACCCGAGGGAACTCATCACAGTGCTCTAAATGAGACCTACCAGTGTAGAGCACATAGAAGGCCCCCTCTAATTTTCTGTGTGCTCTGCTAGTCCTGAAATTCCTCAGAACTTCACAGGACAGAGCTAACTCTGGCAGGCTCTCGAAGGATAAATGAATCTTCCCCTTGAGTTGAATGATTTAAAATCACACACATTCAGTCGCTGAGTCTTGTTTTTGGTGACACTACATTGCGTAATGCTGCTACGTGGAAGAGCCAGGGGTGAGCGCGCTCACATCACCCTCGAATGCTGTCACGCTCATGTCCAGGCAGAGGAGATTACACATTACAGCTTTACTCTGTCTACGTATATATATGACAAGTGCCACATTGTTTTCGTAGGCTCGGGTCAGCTGACAAACTGTCCCAAAGGTTTTGAGTTGTCCAGTAATTCAGGTCAGACTAGCACTCTGAGCGTTGTAACGGCTTTCCTTGGGGAGGGGTCACAGAGAAAAAGGAGGGGGCTTGAGAAAAAGCTAGTGTGGATATGTATTACCAAAGTGCATCTCTAAAAACTGAAAGAGTTTCCCTCTTTGCTTTGGTTACTGGGAAGCCTGGAGACAAACTGACTATCTGACAATAGTAACTATACAGAGTCATGTGCTACTCTTTTCTCATGTTTTAAATTCTTAACTGTATCTGACATCTTTGCAATTTATTTAATTTACATAGTGTATATTTTTGAAACAAGTTCAAATCCTCTCTGGAAGAAAAGGAAAAGAACATATTTTTAGAACGCTCAAATTATGCTTAAGTAATAGAGTCCCTTAAAGAGTTAACTCCCTTCCAAAGGGCTTTCTTTACTCCCAGACAGATTACTCATTGGCAGATGAAGCATGAAGTTGCCAACTGTCAAACACCAGGGGGATATATTTCTGGGGGGGGGTGGGGGACAGAAAGAGAACCTTAATAGAACTTTCTCTTGGGGAACAGAAAGCATTCAGATGTATTTTTTAGAGCAAACAGCCCATCTAGTGCTAAACTGGCAAAGGACATACTTGAAGGACAGTGGCTGTTAGAGGCCAACGGAAATTCTGAAATCAGTGAGCTGGAGCAGCTCCATCAGCCAGTCCAACTGGACAGCCACCAGGACCGCTTCTAACAGAGGCTCAGAGAAGACAAACTGTGACAGTGGAAAGAACTGGGAAACGAGGAGATACATGCACACGTGTGCATGTGCACACACTGAGCACAAACCAATAACCCTACAGTGTTTGCACAAGAAGGCTACTTTTAGGGGCGTCTGGGTGGCTCAGTCGTTAAGCATCTGCCTTTGGCTCAGGGCATGATCCTGGCGTTCCGGGATCGGGCCCCAAGTCAGGCTCCTCTGCTGGGAGCCTGCTTCTTCCTCTCCTACTCCCCCTGCTTGTGTTTCCTCTCTAGCTGGCTGTCTCTCTCTCTGTCGAATGAATAAATAAAATCTTAAAAAAAAAAAAAAAAAGAAGGCTACTTTTAGGAATATTTTTTTATTTTATTATTTTATTTTATTTTTAATTTTTTTAGAGAGAAAAAGAGAGAGAGCTAGCACGCATGTGAGCAGTGAGGAGGGTCGGTGGGAGAGAGAGAATCTCAAGCGGGCTCCACACTCAGCACGGAGCTGGACACGGGGCTGAATCTCACGACCCCAAAATCATGACCTGAGCCAAAATCAAGAGTTGGACACTTAACTGACTAAGCCACCCAGGCGCCCCTGGAGTATTTTTTTAATGGACAGCTTACTCCAGAATTACTACTGAGATAAGCATGAAATTCCAGTTGATCCCTGTGGTCAGAGAAAGTTATTTATATCAAACGGCTCACCAAAATAAGCAGGACGTGAGGTGACAGTATTATACAGACACAAGGATACATACCATTCCTATAACTACCCACACACGCATCCCATGTACGTAGCTCTATTTCTGTTAGTATGTTACATATGTTAACTCCTTTGCCCCTCCTAAGAAATAAGTTCTAGGTTTGATCACTTGTGCTGTCAGGAGCTATAGACGTTACCTCACTTGCTCAGTAGACATGAGTGGCAGTGATAGCCGGGCTTCCATCCCAGGTCTGGGTAACTCCTCTGTAGATCACGCAGTGTCTATGCAGCTCTATGAGTCAGGGAGGAGTAGGTAGAAGGAAGACCTGGGACGACATCGAGGAAAAATATATTTGAAAAAGCATGCTTTGCTGGCCACAAAAGAGGTCAATGCTACACCATCTTTCCCTATTACTAAAACTACTTCTAGCTTTGATGAAAACTTTACATGATCCAGTTTTGATGCTAGCCTGAAAAGATGTCTTTGTCTGCTTACTTAGAAAAGGTAGGTTTCATCAGGGACAATTTCAATGCCTGTGTGCTGGGGAATCCTGTTCTTGACCTGCATGAGTTACAGGCTATGCCTATATGATGCCACATTGGGAGGAAAAGCTAATAATTCACTCAGGGATAGGAATTTAGCTACATGATCAGAACTTCTGGGTTTTGGAAACATCTGGATGTCTGACATTGAGACACACAGCCTGAGCCTCACTTGCTGTTTTGCTTGGTACATGCCCCTGCATGAATCATACCAGAGCTAAAAACAGGGAGCAATAGAAGACAAAGTAACACAGGCCTGCGGAAAGCCAAAGTCTCTCCACCATCAATTACACCAGGGGTGGGGCTCTATGGGCTTCGGCTGGGACCCACAGTTTGGGTCTGACACCAAAGGGACGGTGGAAGCCAGAGGTGCCACTAAAAGAGATGATCGGAGAGGAAGTGGATGAATGTCATCCCAAAGGAGCAGAAGTGGGAGGAGAGTACAGAATTTAGAGCCAAGAAACAGACAAGAAGCAAAAGCAGGTTGGACTGAAAGGGGGGGTGGTGGAGGGTGGATCCTGAGAACCCTTGCTGAAGGCCAGTGTTGGACATGGCTGGACATGGCTAGAGAAGGGGTGGACATGGCTGGAGAAGGCACTGTCTGTGACTTAGTGAAATATGGCAGGTTGAATTTCACTCATTCATTCAGGTTGAGGGACAAAGAGGCTTAAGCACATATGTTACTCATACTATAAAACGTTCTTGCTAAAAACTGATATTAGTAATCAGCTTTCCTTCTGGATTTTGCTTTTCAGTGGGAATAGGAAATGAACTAAATATGGCCCACATAAAAAGAGAAAAGGGTTGTGAATAGGATTTTTCTCTCATTTATAATCAGTAACTTAAAATCAACAACAGTAATACCAGCTAAAGTTTATGGGAATGTGTCAGGCTTTAGATGCACGATTTCATTCCATTTTCACAATAACCCTAGGAGGTAGGTGCTGTTATCATCCCCATTTCATAGATGAGGAAACTGAGACTGGGAGAGGTTGAATATCTTGTCCACCACCCACAGCCAGGGCCCTTTCTGACTAGAAAATTCTATACTCTCGGGCAGTAATGTCTCTGACACTGACCACAGCAACATTTTCTAAATATGTCTCCAGAAGCAAGGGAAACAAAAGCAAAAATAAACACTTGGGACTATATCAAAATACAAAGCCTCTGCACAGTGAAAGAAACAATCAACAAAACTAAAAGGCAACCTACTGAATGGGAGAAGATATGTGCAAATGACATAAAGGGTTAGTATCCAAAGTATATAAGGAACTTATACAACTCAACACCCAGGAAACAAGTAATCCAATTAAAAAATGAGCAGAAGGCATGAACAGACACTTCTCCAAAGAAGACATCCAGCTGGCCAACAGACACATGAAAAATTGCTCAACATCATTCATCATCAGGGAAATATAAATCAAAACCACAATGACGATCACCTCACACCTGTCAAAATAGATAAATCGAAAACATGAGAAACAACAAATGTTAATGAAGATGTGGAAAAAAAGATAACCTCTAGCACTGTTGGTGGGAATGCAAGCTGGTGCAGCCACTGTGGAAAACAGCATGGAGGTTCCTTGTAAAGTTAAAAATAGAACTACCCTATGATTCAGTAATCCCACTACTGGGTATTTACCCCAAAACCCCAGAAACACTAATTCAAAGGCATACATGTACACCTATGTTTATAGCAGCATTATTTATGATAGCCAAATTATGGAAGCAGCCCAAGTGTCCATTGATAAATTAATGGATAAAGAAGATGTGGCATATATATACAGTGGAATAGTACTCAGCCATAAAAAGAATGAAATCTTGCCATTTGCAACAACATGGATGGAGCTAGAGAATTTCATGCTAATCAAGTCAGTCAGAGAAAGACAAATACCATATGATTTCACTCATGTGGAATTTAAAAAACAAAACAAATAAGTAAAGGGGAAGACAGAGAGAGAGAGGCAAACCAAGAATCAGACTCTTAACTAGAGAGAACAAAGTGGTGGTTCCCAGAAGGGGGTTGGGTGTGCAAATGGGTGAAATGGGTGATGGGGATTAAAGAGTGCACTGTGATGAGCAGCAGGTGATGTATGGAAGTGCTGAATCACTATATTATACACTTGAAACTAATATAACATTGTATGTTAACTATACTGGAATTAAAATTTCTTTTTAGGGGCACCTGGTTGGCTTAGTCAGTTAAATGTCTGCCTCCAGCTCAGGGCATGATCCCAGGGTCCTGGATTGAGCCCCACATCTGGCTCCCTGCTCCGTCGGGAGCCTGCTTCTCCCCTCCTGCTCCCCTGCCTGTGCTCTCTCTCTCTCTCTCTGTGTGTCATATAAATCTTTGTCGAATATATCTCTGTTGAATAAAATATTAAAAAAAATAAAATAAAATTCTGTACTCTTAAATCACTTATGTTCATGATCTCTAGATTATGGTTTCAAAGCCCTTTCACACACAGTATCACATTTGGTCTTTTCAACAACTCTGGAAGCAGGCCTGGTTTCCAACCTCAGCTTTGCCCCTTCCTAGCTATGCTACCCTTCTTCTCTTAAGCACCTAGACCTGAGCTTTTACCATCTGGAGAGGGAGTGTAATGATGGTGTCTAACCACCTATGGGGCTGTAGCGAGGAAGAGAGGCACTAATGGATTCACAGTCGTGCCCAGCACAGAGTTGAAGGCAAGGAAACGAGTGCTCTGTTGATGGCCATACTGGGTTACAGATACGCAGAGGGAAGCCCAGGGAGGTGGAGGACGTCACTCAACACCCCCCGCTGGGCAAGTGTAGAGCTGGGAGCTAAACCCACATCAGCACCCCCTCCCGTGAAACGTCTTGGCCCCACGTTGTTCATGACACCACTTCACGGCAGTAAGTATGGCAGCTGCTGTGACAAACAGTCTCTGGTGCAGGTGCACTTGAGCTCGGTGAAAACATCTGGATGCTCTTCATGGCAGCTTTGAAAGGAAATTTTCCCCATTCTGTTGGCACAACTGCACGACAGGTTTGGAAAAGTGCAATTTGGAGCCCTTCTGCTGCTGATTCCCCTAAACAAGGACATGTGTTTGGCGTGTTGCCTGAAGGCCCAATGCTGTGTGTTGAACTACAGATTCTGTTGTGATTGAAATGATGAGGATTTAACTGAGGATACCTGGCCCCAATGATATATGGGGGTATACGTGTCAACCCAGCGTAATGGTTTGGGGTGGGGGAGGGGAAGGTTGCAGGAGGAAAACAATCCTCAGATAACGAAACAGAACACAAGGCCAAATCTCTTCCAAAGAATTTATAACGAGCTTGTTTATGAGTCATCTGCAACTGAAAGTGAGCCCATTTCCTTCATATTGGAATTCCGTGGTACCAGCCTTGAATAAACTTGTAAAACAGACACTGTTTGCTAGTACATCCTACATCGACCTTTTCACTCTCTTCCTGCCCTCTGAAGCCCCTCTCCCTATCCTCGCTTGCTCAGCGAGGCCAACCTCCCAACCCACCTCCTGGCCCAGGATTCCTCTTTTCCTATGCCTTACTCTCCATTCGAATGTAACTGCTTGCAACTCAGGGTGAGGAGGAAAGCAAACTGAGTGGGATCAATTCACACTCAGTTGTTAATAAGGGATGGCCTTCCCAAGGTACTCACAGTTTAAGAATTATTATGCTCTATGTGGTAAATTGCAGAAAAGTTTTCATCAAGCTCTGAACCAGTTTATCTTCACAAAAGCAAATCATTACATTGATTTCAAAATCCCAACCTCAATACATATTTAATCACCGACCCACTGAAAAAATATTTATTGACTACCTACAATATGACAGATGCTGTGCTGGGGATTAACTGGTGAGTGAGAAGGAATCCATGCTCACAGGACAGTGAAAGAACCTGTAGCTTCCACTAGGCGAATAAACTGGTCACCCAGGCTGCACTGCCTTGGTGGTCTGCTGCTCTGCTAATGTCAGAAGTGAGAGGGAGGGGGAGGGAGGAGGCGAAAGAGGACACAAAGACCAATAAGGCAAGGCTTCTAGCTCCAGGTTGTCAGAAGCCCCTCCATTCCCACTGGTTTTATCCCCCAGTATCTGCCTGTCCCCAGAGGAGTCTGAGTTTACTACCCTGTTCTAGGAGGATATTCTTATAATACATATTAGTACCAAGATTATTTTATGATATTGAAAACTTTTGTTAAAATAGCAAATTTAGTGACAAAACTTGAGAGTATGAAATTGAAAAATGGGCTTCCTTAGGGCATAAAGTTAATGAAAAGGTGGCTGTGTTTGGTGCATTTGTTCCACCTTCCCCTGCTAAAATACACAGGCTATAAATTAGAAGATTTAGATTCTGACTCTCACTCTGTGTTACTTATAAGCTGTGTTACCTCAGACAAGTTACTTCACCTCTCTGAGCCTGTTTCCTTATCTATAAAAAGAGAGGATTGGATTTGATAATCCTTAAAGTCTCTTTTCAGTCAAATACTGTTCTAATGCTGTGATTCTTTGTTGATCTTACAGACTTCAGTGAGATTTTAATAAAGGAATTTGGCATAGTTATTTGTTACATGACTCAGGAATCCATCTCAAAGAAACACAAAATAAAGGTTGTCAGAGAAAACAGCAGACTTTCATTTCCTGGGTAAAATGCTTCCTCTAGGACCAAAGAATGTCCATGTATTAATTCCTGTGACAAATAAGGGAACTATAGAAGAGTAAAAATCAACGAAAAGCTATAGTGGATGATACATAGGATACTTCTATAGGTAAAGATTTATATGTGGTCGATGTTTTTTGGAACCAAAAATGAAACCTAAAGTTCAAGAATATTTTAAAAGTTATCCTTTGTGTTTCAGATCCTGGGCTCTCTAAATAAAAATATGGCTTGTTTCATCAGGCTGCATTAACAGCTCTCCAAGAGGTATTAATTATCAACTATTCGCTCTTAACTATTCCCTTTTTGTGGCTTAGGACTGAGTTTCAGTCTCAGGTGCTGAGCATGAAAAGGGGGAATCAGTGTACCACTCTATGCCTGCTAGAGGCTGGTGAGGCTATGGCTGGGGAGAAAGACTTGGAAGTTTCTTCAAAGTGAGTGGCTGTTTCGAGGGGAAAAAGGAATGATAAGCATGCTCGGTGAAGTTTACAGGTGACATGTCCCAACTGGTGAAGTGACAGTAGAGGCTACCATAGCTGGTGAACTGGTTGTCAATGGATCAGTGCTTAACCCCCAGGTGCCACCCGGCTCACTGTCCACCACCTCTCCACACGCTGCCATCAGTGGCCCATGGATGGGAGAGTCAAAGCAATAATTAGGTTCATGAAACACTAGTTAGGATATTAGAACCAAAAGAAAATCTAGAGGTTTCCTTGTCTCACTATCTCATGATGAGCAAAGGTGACCCAACGAGGAAACGTAATGTGGCCAAGGTAAAGCAGCTCTCCACTAGCAGAACTAGCTCTAGAACCCAGGTCTTCTGACTCCCAGTCAAATGTACTTTTCAGCACAGCACATCTCTAGGTTGAAAGTACTTATGAGTGACTTAACTTCCCAGAGCTTTCCTGCATGTGGACAGTGCAAAAGGACCCCACTGACATCTATTTGAGTAATATACCAACGGTACTGATAATTCACTCTTTCCTTCCGCAGCACATTCTTTGTCTAAGGAATGCTATCACTGTTGTCATACTCAAGGTTTAATTTGTCATATTTACTCTTATTTTATCCCTAAAATGTCCAGGCTGGAAGTTGAGTCCTGGAGACAGTTGCAAAATTAAACCAATGCAGGTCCTACGTGGAGGGGGCCACATGTGACTAGGGATTGCCGAAGTGACTACCAGAGCAGGAAGGGTATGTTTGTCATGGCCATGGGTTACCTGGTCAAGAGACAGAAGTGAGGCATCCCCAAGCTGGTTCTGAGGCAGTAAGATGTGGCCACTAGTGTGGAGAACAAAAGCAAAGAAAAAAATTAAATTTCCTTACAACTAACAGATCACTGGCAAGTCTTTGAGACAGGCAGAGTGATTTTCTCTAGGAACTCACTGCCTCGATGTTAATGCTTTAGCTTAACATTAGCCTGACCTCCAAAATCCTGTAAATCTCCTTTAACATATAAAAATTCCCTTGGAAGCTTCCTTTATCTCCACCCACCAAGATATACGTTAGCAATCATTTTCTAAGCACATGGCCCACTGATACACATCTGAAGAGTCTCATGACTAAGGTTTTCCTAGACAGTAGTAAATGACCTCTTTCGTACATCTAGCCCCTCAAGGTCCTGGAAACCTTGCTTCCAAATTCCTTAGAGATTTATGCTATCCCTAACCCCTGCCCAACATGAAAGTATATAATCAACCACCCCTCAGGATCCCAGAGCAGCTCTTTCTGCCCACAGGTCCCATCCCCGTGCTTTAATAAAACTACCCTTTTTGCACCAAAGACACCTCAAGAATTCTTTCTTGACCGTTCGTTCCTGAACCCAAACATTTTCACATAAGCTACCAGTTCAGGTCTCAATTGGTTCCTAAGTGCCCCTGAGTCCCAGTCTATGGAAATCCCAACAGCCCAAGCTGCTAGAATGATATCAGCCATAACTAGGAGGAAGTTCAGTACTACCTAGACAAATACTCACCCTCCCTTTCTCCCCACCTTTTTATTGCTGCCTATCCCCATCTCCCAAATCTATTGACAAATAGATTTTCCGTATCTGTAGTAGAAAAAAAGGACTCTGTCCTGTGACAAGGGATCCACATCAGATGTTGCTACCTGACCCAGTTTGACCAGTTATGTCCCACCTGGGTCCTAGTCTTCTGCTGTTGCATGTCCTGAGACAAATCAGTCTCTGAGGGTCTCTCTTTCCTCATCTATAAAATGGACTGGCTAACTCCAGGTTTCTAACTATAAGATTCCCAAGATGTAGTAACGTTTGTCTGATCTTATTAGTGGCAGCAAGCTTCCAAAGACACTTTTCACTGTTTATTAGCTGTATAAGACTATATGCAAAATGAAAGATAAAGTTGCATGTTTTTAAAAAGGTAATTCTGTTCTTGCAATATATCCTAAACATTTCACTTTATTCTGCCCTCACTATCAATTACAGACACGGGGACACAGGAAACAGGTGACGTTCTAGTCGATAACCAGAAAAGAGCAAAATCTGCCACTGAGTGAAATCAATGTTGGGTTCACCAGCAATCAGCAGATGTAGCTCCTTCTACGTAGACAAAACCTGAATGGAGCTAAAGCCAAAATGGGCCAGTTTTGCAACACAGAACAAATCATGGGCCAGCCACAGATGTCAGAGGTTGCTATTTTGGTCCTCCACCCATTTATTTATCTATTCGTCTTTCCATTCATTCTTTTATTTTCTTGACAACCTAAAGTAGCTTATCTAAGTTATTAAGCAAGCTCCCAAAATGTTCAAACATGTCTCTGCTATTAAGACATGTTACTAGGGGATACAAGTAGCAGTGAAAAACATTGCAACACTAGGTGTGATGTTCTTTCTTTCTGGATAGTCATATGTCAGTCCACATTTGGAACACCAGCTAAACAGTCAATAATCAAGATGAGGGATATGCCCATAGAGAACTAGTTGCAAAGAAAAATACTAACGAAAGTAGTCCTGTGTGCATGCATATATCCTGATTCCCCTTTCCAGAGAAGAAGAGAGAGAGGAAAAAAGAAACAGCCGTTAAGTAGCCTCTCAGTATATTCCTTAAGTCTCTCTCACCAGAAATGCTAGTTCAATGTTTAACATCTGTCTTGTGTACAAATTCGTACATCATTCTGTGGATTTGAGAAATTAAAAAATATGAGGGTTAGGAAACCCCTAGGCCCAGATTCACATTTTGGCACAAATGTAAGGCTCAAAGAACTGAGTGGTCGGGGTTGTGTATTTCAGACCTGCAGAGAATGGCCAACCTTGTCCCTCTGCCAGGGTCAATGGGCCAATTTTTCCCCGAGGTACTGCATCTATCTCAGACACATGAGCAAATGGGAAAATCCACGCAGAGGTTATTTGTTCCACAAGAAGCAGCAGATGTGATACAACTTTAAAATTCTAATGATTTTACCACAGCCCTGGACTTCTGGCCAGAAGCAGCAGTCTTAGAAATGCTGTTGCCTCCCTGCTTCCACCTCAAATCACCAGCCCCGGCCTCCCGCGCACACACCGTTAAAGACTGCCCCTCCGGATGAGCCATTCTCATTCTGCAGCTTGCTAACTGGAAGGATACAGCCCTTTCCCCATCCTTTCGGTTCTCAGTTATACTAGTATCTACACCAGCTACTTGTGCCAAGTTCAGACAGAGCATTGCACGCTCACTGAATAAATGCTATGTGTCTAGCTTGATAGCTTAGCCGACCAGCCTTAACTGTGCATTACAATCACCTGGGAAGCTTTAAACAAAGAGAACATGCCAGCACCCAATCTCTGAGAGATTCTGATTTAATTGGTCTGGAGTGGGATTCTGGCAGCAGTATTTTTCAGGGCTCCCCCAGGGTTTGTAGGTGCAGTCAGGGCTAAGACGCGCCCCCCGCCCCCATGAGCAAGGTACTGGAAATCCAGAAATGAACGCGGCGTGGTCTCTCCCCTCTAATAGAGCAAAAATCTTTGGCTGATTTGTAACTGGCATTAACATTCCACCTTGGGTAAAGCAATCGCCAATATGGGCTTTGCCGACACTGTACAGGACAGAAATCATTCTGGCGAGAAACATGCACTATTTGCTAGCCAAATAAATGGCCCCACATGGTTATTTTTAAATCTCTCGGATTTGTTTCACTGAGTGTTTCTTTCAGGTACAGCTTCCTCTCACAGAGGAGGTGGTGCAGGAAAGGCTGGTGGCCACTGCCTCCTATCCAAAGCTCTCCCAGTGCTAGAGCTAGGGCAGCAACTGGCACAAGGTCACACACCATCAGTCTTGACTCAGTCCAAGTAAACCAGCAGAGCCGATCACAAACAGAACATAAATTTGTCACAGGAGACATGCCTAGTGAGGTGCTTATGACTAAACTGTTTATAAAACATTACTTCAAGTACTATTCTTAATCACATGGGAGAGATTAAAAATATGTCCTATTATGTTTTTGTCCCCTTCTTTGAGCAGGAGTCAGTGATATTTTCCACCAGCTCGGAGTCTGGCTCGTCATGAGCAGTGTAGGAAGCATCCCAAGTGTGTTGGCACAACTGGCCAGAGGGAGCCTATATCCAAGGGGTGCTGGTGTGCTTTGGGGTACCCAGAGGGGAGATACAGTGGGCATTTCCTGTCTATTTCCCCCTCTGTCCCAACCACCTTCACCACCGCCTCTGACATTGTCTACATGAACCGATGTCTGCCTCAGTGGCCCTGTTTGCACTGAAGTTCTCTGCTGGCTGGAATCCTGCCTCCAAGCCCCACCTGCTGACCCTCAGCCTCCACCACACAACCACTGGCTAGTGAAAGCAAACCCCAGACTGGGGCCCAAATTAGCAATTCTGAGGACAAGCATTCTCAAGTCAGTCTTCCTCTACTCCCTCCCGCCTCACGTTGCCCAGTGGCAAACAAAGAGTCATACAAAGTCATACAAAAAGACCCTCTTGCAACCAGGGAAAGAGATTTTGTCTCCATCCCTCTCATCGAGGCTCACCCCGAATGTTCACATGGTCCAGAGCAGCAATGCAACCAATGGCTGTCACATCATAAGTGCAACTATTTAAAAGTTACCATTCATGATGTACTAACTGTGAAACAGAATACATTCTACCCTCCTGACTTGACAAATCCATACTTTCATACTGAAAATGTTTATTCTTTCCTCTTCAGCTATTTAACTGAACTCCATTTGTAGTATTTTCTACATTTATCATGATTTCAACCTGTACTTATTCTCTATGGTATAAAATATGAAAATATAATTTATTCAAAGTATACAAATCTTGGATATATTTTTTATCAAAAATTTACGTTACAGCTTTATTTTTTTTTAAAGATTTTATTTATTTATTTGACAGAGAGAGAGACAGCCAGCGAGAGAGGGAACACAAGCAGGGGGAGTGGGAGAAGAAGAAGCAGGCTCATAGCGGAGGAGCCTGATGTGGGGCTTGACCCATAACGCCGGGATCACGCCCTGAGTGGAAGGCAGACGCTTAACGACTGCGCCACCCAGGCGCCCCTACATTACAGCTTTAAAAAATAAATTTGTTCATGCTTTTGAGAGTTCATTTCTTCTCACATGTTCAAAATGATCTATTAAGATTATAAGGCAAAATATAAATTATAACTAATGAATAGCAAAGTGAGAAATTAAAAGATTTAAAATAATGCTGAAATTATAAAATCTCTTTTGAAAACTCTAAACCTTAATAAATATTTTAACAAAGTTTAATGTATTCAAGTCTAGGATTCAGTATCAGTCAAGTTGGTGGTAAAGAATCAGTATCACACTTCACACATGTGATGCTTACATCTACATACATATAAATTTAACAGAAATAGTCATTTTTTTTACTATTTCCAATCATTCTTCAGCTGCCATGTGCAACTGTTGCAAATGCTACAGTAATTTGTGACTATCTCTGGCACAACACAAAGAAAAGCAAGAAAACGAACATTTGGCACTACTGGCAAATGATAACTAAGAATTTATTGTATTCGGGCTGTCTGAGAGGAAGCATCCGACAAGTTAATTTTTCTTTTCTTTCACTAAATGTTTCTGCTGTTTTAATTCTCTCAGCACCCTAAATAAAGCAGTGTCCGCCTCTGAACTCCTCAGTGACACATGCTACCAATATTCATGGCACTCAAATGTAGTAGCATTTTGTAACATTTTGATTCAAGAACACGGTGTAAGTCGGGAGAATGTTTTGGTTATAGATCCTGCTGTATCAGTGCTGAACATCAGATCTCAACTGACAGAGGCATTGCTGCCCATGTGCTCCTGAAGAAATTCATTTGTGTGTGTGTGTGTGTGTGTGTGTGTGTGTGTGTGTGTGTGCGTGTGCATGTGTGTGGGTGTTCCTTTCAAGTGTGGGGTTCAGGGCAGAGACTCCCCCTGGCCTAGTCTCTTATCAGTTACCAAAGGGGTTGAGCTAGAATAAGCTCTCAACCACAGCTGGAGAAAGATTACATAATTTCAAAATAATTGATATTGGAAATGCTGCTTCCAACCATGATGAAGAAATTGGAACCAGATTTATACTGCTACCATAACTTGTAAACTTAACAAAATATGCCAAATGACTGGGTTTTTTTTCCCTAGATACTGGACAACAGGCAGCACAGGGCTGTGATTTTTGAGGAAAAGGAAACAAAGGAGGTGAGTCCTAGGACTGCCCTGGCTTTCTGTCTAGAGTCACTATCTGGAAAGCAGTGCAGGGAGGGAGGTGGATCCCAAGAAACTACAATAGATTCACTGAGTTGAAGACACAGAGATTGAAGTTCAGGGAAGCAAAGGCAGTTGGAATCTATGTAGTAGAGAAAGAGCTCCAGAAATTTGCGCAGGGTTCCTCTTGCATCTATTGCTAACACTAAGTCATGAGTGCACAGGGTGAAATTTCTCTAAGAGAGGTGAGGAATTATTGGGAACTGTAAACAATTCTCAGAGCTCACACAGGACTGGGGGATGTTGAAGTTCTGACCAGTTGAAGTGGAGAATACTCAGGGCACTCAGTAGAAACTCCAGTAGGGTCACACCTTGACAATAAGATAAACCACCCTGAGATTAAATTTATTCCAAATCTGCCATACAGAGCTTTTAAATAGCCTTCAAAAAATAAAGCTGATAAGCAAATATTATTACCTACCAAAACAAAGTCTAACACCCTTCAGAGAGGGGGAAAAAAAAACCACAATCCAGTATTCACAATACCCAGCACGCAATAAAAAATTGCTAGGCATGAAAAGCAGCAGCAAAATATGACCCACAACTTAGAGGAAAATCAGTCTATAGAAATGGACCCCAAAATGACAGAATTAATGGAATTACCAGAAAAGTACATTAAAATAGCTATTGTAAATATGTTCACGTATATTAAGGGATACATAATGAGAAGAGAAATTGAAAATACAAAAAAAAATGTCAATGGAAATCTTTAGGTGAAAATATTCAATGTGTGGGAAGAAAAATTAACTGCATGGGATTAATAGCATAGTGAATACTGCAGAAGAAAAATCAGTGAGCTTGAAGATAAAGCAATTGAAACTATCTAAACAGAAGTCTAAAGACAAAAAAGATTGAAACAATGAATAAAGCTTCTGTAATTTGTGGAAACAATCAAGTACTCTAATAGGCATGTAATTGTATTTCCAGAAGGATAGGGAGATATAAAAATATTTGAAGACTAAGAGAATGAAAAGATAAGCCACAGACTGGGAGAAAATATATGCAAAAAATACACTTGATATAGCACCGTTAACCAAAATATACAAAGAACTCTTAAAACTCAACAATAAGAATACAAACAACCTGATTAAAAAGTGAGCCAAAATCATAAGAACTAGGATGATCGGTAGGGGAAGAAAGGGATAAAGAAAGGGGGGTAATCAGAAGGGGGAATGAAACATGAGAGACTATGGACTATGAGAAACAAACTGAGGGCCTCAGGGGGGAGGGGGGTGGGGGAATGGGATGGTCTGGTGACGGGTAGTAAGGAGGGCACGTATTGCATGGTGCACTGGGTGTTATACACAACTAATGAATCATCGAGCCTTACATCGGAAACCGGGGATGTACTGTATGGTGACTAACATAATATAATAAAAAATCATTAAAAAAAAAAAGAAGTACTTAGATATACCCAAGGCATATTTAACTAAAGGCAATTCTGTTTTGCAAAGCATTACTATTCACAACAGACTTCCATTAAGATTTAATAAATCATTTCTAACTGTGAAAAAAAAAAAAAAAGTGAGCCAAAGACAGCACCACCCTGATACCAAAACCAGAGAAAGACACTGCAAAAAAGAGGACAGGACAATATCTCTGATGAACACAGATGCAAAAACCCTCATCAAAATGCTAACAAACTGAATCCAACAATGTATTTAAAAAATCATTCACCACAATTAAGTGGGATTTATTCCTGGGACACAAGTATGGTTCAGTTTCACAAGTCAATCAATGTGATACATCATATCAACAAGAGAAAGGATAAAAACCATATGCTCATTTCACTAGATGCATAAAAAGCATGTGACAAAGTACAACAGCCATTCATGATAAAAACTCTCAGCAAAGTAGGTTTAGAGGGAACATACCTCAACACAATAACGGCCATATGTGAAAAACCAACAGCTAACATCATTCTCAATGGTGAAAAACTGAGAGCTTTTCCCCAGAGACCAGGAACAAGACGAGATGTCCACTCTCACCTCTTTCATTCAACATATTGCTGGAAGTCCTACCCATAGCAATCAGAAAAGAAAAAGAAATAAAAGACAACCAAATGGGAAAGGAAAGAGTAAAACTTTCACTATTTGCAGATGACATGATACTATATGTAGAAAACCCTAAAGACTGACTCCACCACAAAACTGCTAGAACTGATAAGTGAATTCAGTGAGGTCACAGGACACAAAATCAATATATAGAAATCCCTTCTATCTCTATATACTTATAATGAAGTAGCAGAGGGGTGCCTGGGTGACTTAGGTCATGATCCTGGAGTCCCAGGATCGAGCCCCCTGTATCAGGCTCCCTGCTCAGCAGGGAGTCTGCTTCTCACTCTCCCTCTGCCCTTCACCCCACTCATGCTCTCTGGCTCTTGCTCTCACAAACAAATAAATAAAATCTTTAAAGAAAATAATGAAGTAGCAGAAAGTAAAATTAAGAAAACAATTCCATTTACAATGTACCCAAAAAATAATAAAATACCTAGGAATAAACCTAACCAAGGAGGTCAAAGACCTGTACTCTAAAAACTATAAAATAGAAAATGCCACGGATTATTAAGTTCAAAGTATTTTATTTGGACTGTCAACTTTCAGTTGTCTGTGCACAAATAAAAATATTATTTTTATGTCTGTGCATAAAAAATAAAAAATATATGAAACCTGGATTGTCTAGCTCTGATTTCTCATTTATCCTAGTGATGTGTTAGTGTTGTTGATATGCTGGGGGCTGAGGCAACACCTGGCCAGCCCTCCTTCTCACTCGACTGTGTTGGGCTTCAGTTTCCTCATCCATGAAATGAGGAAAGTTCTCCAGAAATCCTAGCATCTCTTTGAGTGTTAGCATTCTTTGATCCCATGGTTCTGTCTTTATTGGAGCACTGGATGGCTATTAAGAAAATGTTTTATTTGATATTTCACATACAATGTAAAATTTAGATAATGTTGCCATCATAGAACATGATTTCTCCTTAAAGGCCAGTTTGGTTTAGCATCTCTCTTTTTCACCTTTGTGTGTGTGTGTGTGCAACCCAGCTCAACATGTTGCTACATTGAAGACTTCATATGAATGTGTAATGATTGAAAGCATTTTTAGCGAGAAATGTGTGTGCTAGATAAGGGGAAAAGAGAGTAAAATGGAAGAGGTGATGGAAGGCTGCTACTTAGAAATAAGATAATTTTCAAATCCTAAGATTAAAATGGGAGCCCTTATGACCCTCTGTGGATCATCTCATCTCCATGGTGCTTTGCAGAGACTACAAACGTGGGTGCTTAAAAATGGCATTAATCACATTCTCTCTCCCTCTCTCCCTCTCTCTCTTTGAATTCTCATGTAACACACTTTCTGCAGTTACAAATTAAGGGCTCGTTTCTGGGGAACTAGAGATACGTGTGGAATCTCTTGAGAAGAAATGACAAGAAGTGAAGTTAAGTGGCATGCACAGAAGAGAAAGCTGGAAAAAAATGACGTGTTTTTGGAGATGTATGGCATCTTCGAAAACATCACACTTGTGGTTTCCTGGTATCTGTGAAACTTGGACCAATTTAAGGTGCCATATTTGATATATTCTGGCAGAAGTGAAGGGAAACTGGGTTGGTGCTTTTTAAAGCTTTATTGCTTTCTGAAGATAAATCTCTTCTTTTAACATTATCCATCTCCTTCTGGAAGATATATTACTATACTCCCTAGCCATTTGGGAGCCAGTAACAGTTATCTCTTTTTTTGGCTGCCTCCTGATCTTACAATGAATCCTTTGAGGTAACAGTCTTAAAAAATAAGAGATGCAGGAATGATACAGAATCATAGAATTTTGAAGCTGGCAAGGGCCCCAGAGGACAAAAGTATGCAGCTGCACAGTGACTTTGTTTCATTCTCTGTACACAGTAACCCATTGGTCCAAGTGAATGCAGAGAATGAGGTGTGAGTGGAAAGCAGGGTTATAGTTCTCATTTCTCAGTCAGCCAGCTAAGGACCATGAATGAGTCACTTAATGTTTGGTTAGCCTTGAGCGGAGCATTTTATCTTCAGTCTTCTCACCTGGAGAATGGAGTTGAATTAGAAAATTGCAAGAGCCTCCTTTGGCTGGGAATATTCTGTCCTTTCTTAATGCCACCCCCACAGCTAAAATAATGTGTGTTTCTCTCTCAGCTCCTGGATTCAGTTGCCCACTGCTCTAAGAAAACTCAATATACATAAAACCTTGATTTGCAAAGAAGTAAGTTAGGGGATTGGTATTCATATTACAAAAGTACCCTTTCCTTTAAAGACATAAATTCCCTTTATTTAAAAAAAATTTTTTTAAAGATTTTATTTATTTTGAGAGAGAGAGAACATGAGCAGAATGAGGGGCAGAGGGAGAGGGAGAGAGAATCTCAAGCAGACTCCACACCGGGTGTGGATCCCACACCGGACTTGACCCCATGACTGTGAGATCATGACCCGAGTCAAAACCAAGAGTCAGACGCTTAACCAACTGAGCCACACAGTGCCCCCATAAATTTCTTTAAATAGCTACCTATTAAACATGTTTTTTTACTTCATGACAATTAGGTTTCCACACAACTTTCCAGGAATGTGTGTCTGATGGGAAGTCGAAGATATCCCCTACCAATCACCACCCTCAAGTATCTGTGTCTCCCCCGCTCTGACCTCATATTTATGGCCTCGCACCCTCTTGCCATACCTTTCCTGCCCATAATTCCTTATGCCCTCCACCCCCGGGTCTTCTGTGTGGCCCAGCTCAGCACCCTTCTCTCTCGCACTGACTGAATCCTCTTCTCCCCGCCCCCCCTCATTTTTTTCTCCTGCTTCTCCTGTGTCAACTGGCCCTTGTAGTTTATTCTGGAGTTCTACAGAGTTCCCTCCCGAACACCTGGTTCAAGCTCAACGTCAAAACAGGCCTTTCTCCTTCAATGTGCATTACTGTGGTGGTGATTGTTCTGAAACTCAAGTGGAGTTTCCTTTTACACTTTCCTACTGGAGCTCACCCCACTCCCTGCTTCTCTCTGAGCTTCAATGAGTGAAATCAACTCCACGGTCAGTAGCTTACACTTATTTTTACGTTACCACTGAGACAAATCAAATTAGGAATTTTTTTGAACCAAACAATAGGTTTTTCCTACTTGAATATAGTCAGTTCTTTTGAGAAGGGTGTCGTAAACCTCTAGGATGTTATTGTCAATTTGGTGGTTAATGGGAAGCAAGGCTGTTGTTAATGAACTTCTCAAACCATGTGCAGCATTTGTAAAAAAGAAAAGAGATCCATTTTCCATAAGAGGTCTTCATACTTCAAAAGCTCTGCTAGAAATACATCTTTTGATCCTAAATCTGTCTTTGAGTGGAGTATATTCTGCATTTTGCCACACAGGTTATGAGGCTCAAGAATTTTCACATCTATGATTTGTGGGGTTTGAGCTGTACATGCCGACAGCACAGTGACCATCAATGATCAGGCCATGTTCCTGACAGAAATCCCACCTTAAGACAGGAAGTTGATCCAGTGTAAGAATAAAATGCATCATTTTTCTCCTGAAGAGTGAATATCTACTTCCAGAATTCACTTGGCTGGAATCCGTAGTGTCATTCCTGGTAGGACATTTGGTATTTTCTTAAGGTTACTAAGACTTAACAATTTTTATAAAATATTAATTCTGCGCGCAGCAAAATTTCTCTTCAGAGAGCTCGAGGGATTTGCCTACATGGACACAGTTAGCTGATGATCGGAAGAATGGAATTTCTCATTTTTTGATGTAGCTTTAAAGTCATATAAAGAGAGAAAACAGGATAAACACACATTCTCATTTTCTATTTACTTTCTATCATTTTGGCCATGGCGACTATGTTAGCCCAAATGAGTCCACAAGTTCAAATCTCGTGTTAGCTACATTTCTTTTCTGTTTCCCTTCTCTCAATTTCAATTTTTAAAGGGAGTCTTAAGGTACTCACTGATATACAGTCTTTGATAACTTCAAGGTTATAAAGTTACAGCTCTTTTTAATTTACTCTGCTATTTTCAGTTACATTAAAGCCAAAACTATCTCTCTTTTTAAATTCAGAATGACAATTTGCCTATTCTTTGGCTAAGTTCACATGTGGGTAATATAATTATTCTATCTAGTTGATCACCTCTAAAAATCATTACAAAAATGTTAAGTTTTAATTGCTCATGGAAATCAATTTATAGGCAAACAAGTTAAAATCTATTTTTGTTCCCTACAATTTGCATTTTTACATTTCAGATTTGCTTGTGCAGCAATACGATGTGAAGTCTGATTGCTAATTGCCTTAACGCATAAGGTAGTTTCAAGAGACACAGAGCTAAAGACAATTTGCATGGAGCAAGCGTGGATCAGAAGGAGCCCATTCTGTGAATACAAGAGTGTGTGCGGAAGCAAGCCAGTGCTCACCTCGGCTTATTCAACGGCCGCTAATGACGGCTGATGAACAGGTGGCTTATTCCTACGATTCATTCCTTTCATTCAATTCCCCCGGTGACTCATGGTTATTATTTTGTTACCGGTATATGTACAAAAAGTGAATAAGAGGGTGAGCTGAAATCGTATTTATTCTCTTCGCTTCTTACCTTAAGAATGCAATTTCAGAAGAGCCTCTGGAGGTGAGCTGCGCCAGGTACTCTAGATGACGCACTGAGCAGGACAGTGCGCAGCTCTGACCTCAGCTGTCAAGCTTAGGATCATAGACTACAAGGCTGCGAGCCCCTGAGAAATGATCCAATCACTCCTGCTCATTGCACAGATGAGAAAGCTTGGGCCCAGAGAGACTAATGACCTGCCCAGTGTCACGCAGATAGTTAGTAACAAAGACAAGAAGAGAACCCAGGTGTCTGGATTCCTAGACCAGTGCTTCCTCCCCCAATTTCTCTCCACAATTCTATTTTGTCTCCACTGTACTTTTCATGCAGGCAATTCAAGGCTTCCTGTATTCTAATATAGCAATAGAGCATGGTAAATGTCAAAAGTTTAAAGGAACAACACCCGGATAGAGGGCCAAGCGCAATGAGTTAAATTTTTGAAGTTCAGGTTCTTTCTGTTCATCTGTCACCATGATTAAGTACTTCAGCCTCACGGAGCTGAAAGCTAGAGAGGTAAGGGGAAGATCAATGAAACAGGCAGGTGGAGGCAGCCGACAGACATGTAATGGTCGCTCAATAATAACTGTCCAGTCTGAACTGATTGGATAACTCAGGCGCCCAAGTAAATGGCAGCATGGAACTCATAAAACCACTTTAATCCTGATTCTTTGTTCCAATTATTATTCCAATGTACCCATTCAGTCAGGCACTATTTATTGATCACCTACTATGTGCCAGCTGGCTGTTGGGCCAGGTACATACAGTAGTCACATAAAGACATGGTATCTACTCTCAGCAGTTTTACAGACCAATGAAGGAGCCAGAGAAGTGGGAAGGCAATGACCTTCCATCATGACACAAGGTCAGAGAAAGCAACGACTGGAATGTTCTAGGAAGGAAAAACACCACGTGAAGATGTAGAGATAAAAGAGTTGAGTGCCCAAGAGCAAGTGGAAGAAACAGATTCTGCCCTGCTTAGGGTGTGAGGCTTGCGGCCTCAGAAGAGTCAGGGGCCTGATAGGCCAAATGGGAAGGCCAGCTTCATGTGCTTATCCTAAGAACTACAGAGAGCATTTCAATCAACAAAGTAAAACCACCACATAAATGGCTTTCTCAATGAGGAAATCAGATTTTTTTTAACTTTGAGATTTTTTCAGCGGCATGAACACATCTAGGGATGGTTATTTCCATATTTAAATAATAGTCTTTTTGCCCACAATCCATATATACCATTACTCAAATTATAATCACCCCCATTAGACCCTCATCTTTTAAAAAATTACTAAGGTAAATTGATTAATTTTACTCAAATGATAGCAGGGCCCATCATCACAAGTCACTAATGAGGATGAAAAAATATTCACGGAATAAATACATGCACAGCAAAACCGTAGTTAAAATTTCCAGCATTTGAATTTAGGAGAGACGACAGGAAAGACTGGAGTAAGAAACCAGAGTAAATAAACGAAAGGAAATGTGAAAACATTATACTTTCAACTGTGAGCCTATTAAAATCACCACACCCAGCCTAGCTGAAAGATGCGGGCAGCTCTGGAAAGCTGGAGAAGCACCATGAACTAGCTTTTTGCCAGATAATCCAGGTCATGCCAAGCAAACTGGGGCCTTGGCGGAAAAAAGATAGACTGTGTTTGCTAGAAGCGATGCCATGAACGAGAAACTTTTCCTGAATCTCAGCCTAGAATTTGGCTCTGCCAATGCAGCCAATGGCTGAGGTTCTGGGTTCAGGACTGGTGAGGCAAAACCCATCTCCTGTGACTCTGAGAGCCAGGAAGGGCACCATGCTTCTATACAGAAACCCTCTTATGCACGGAAGATGCTTGCTCTCAAGAGGACCCTAAATTCTGTGGGGTTTGTTTGTCATTGTAAAATCCATGACTACTTTCTAGCCAGCTTGATGTGAACATCTTCTATGCACTTAAGAACTCCAAAGCAAGGAGAGACGGCAATCATTTGCATTTATAGAATATCTTTCTTCTAAATGCCCAAAGCTTCAGAATTTGAACACAATGTTCTTTGAGAAAAGCACTTCCCTCAAGCTGAAAATTTTATTTTACCAAATGAAGGGATTTATGGGCCACAAACCAGGGGGATGGTAGCAGATGTAGGGGAAAGAGCTGAACATCAAGAGGCCTTCAGGTGGAATTGTGAAAAATAACAGCAACCACGAAAAGGGCCTTCAGGGTTAGAAATGCGGCAGCTGTCTAGGAGACGGGAGTAAGGAAAGCAGACTCTTTCCGATCCTGTTAAGTTCTAACTTTAGCACTTGGTGGTTTAATTGCATTCATAATGCACAACTTTTTAAACATGGTGTATAAAGTTTATTCTTCCCAAAGTTGGAAAATATAGATAAACAAAAATGGGGAAAGAGAATTCCAGGGCTGAAAATATAATCACTTAAATACTTGGGTATCTGCCTTTCCAGATTTCTATTGGCTCTTCCACACTCGCTTTCTCTTGATACGTAACTATACACACATGATGTCCTTTTTATAATAGATGTATATATTCACATGTATATTAAAAATAGAATCATACTGCATATACTATTTCAGGATCTTCTTATTCTTAATAATTACGAACATCACCCCTGGTATCTAAGCTCCAGGCTGGAGACTTTGCCTGTTCATTTCTATTTCCTTAGCATCTAGAACAGTACCTTCATATGGGCATTCAATAAATATCTATTGACTAGTGAGTGAATATCATATTTATTCATGCAGCATATTAATATATAATATATACAATTAAACATACACAATTAACATCCTGCATGCCATCCGCATGTACTAATCCTATCCACCCCAGATCAAATGCTACGCCTCTATCAAATTCATCTCAGCCTCCCCCTGCTTCCTCCTCCCAGTTCTTCCTCCTCTGACTACCATAGAATATTCTTTACCTCTTTTGGCACTTAGCATTTTCCATCTTGTTTTATAGATATTTCAATACGTTATAGAAACATGCATGATAGAAACACCACATTTCTCCCTCTCAACACAGTACAGCTTTCATATGGCATTTCTGTCTAGTTTATCTCTATAATAACAAGAGCAAAAATAATTCTATTGTATTAATCATTTTATGTGCATCAGGGACTATACTAAGTAAAATGTATATGTGCATCACATGAGTTAATATTCTTCATAACCACATAAAGTAGGTGTGTTAGTTTGCTAGGGCTGCCATAATGGGGCCATTCTCTTTGGCTCACAGAGAGGCACTCTCTTGCTGCTTTTCTTCACATGGTCGTCTCTCTGTGCACATGCACTCCTGCTGTCTCTATGACACCAATCACATAGGACTAAGGTCCCACTCTAATGGCCTAATTTTAACTTAATTACTTAATACTTTTTAAAGATCTTATCTCCAAATATGAGGTATTGGGGGTTGGGACATCACATATGAATTTGGGGGAAATATAATTCTGCCCATAACAGACATATTATGATTATTTTTATTTTATAGATGAATTAACTATAAGAGACTCAGAAAGGGAAGATGACAAGCACAAGGCAGAAATAAACTTCCCTCACACCCATCTGATTCCAGGATCTGTCCTCCAGAGCCTCTGTCCCCCTGCATTCTCACCTCTCACTTCCTACTCCCAGATCACTCGCAGTGGTGCCTCAGGGACAGGTTAGATGCTCAGTGAATTCTTGTGGAATGAATAAATTAAACACACATAAAAATGAAGCATGAGTCGGTTAATGATGAAAAGCTAAGTCCTGAGATTGGGATGTCCCGTGGCTGGGTGTGGGGGCTGAGAGGGCAATGAAAGGGAAGATTTAGGGACATAGTCCGAATTGGCCCATCGAATCTTCTGTTCAACAGCCACAAGACATGAGCGTAATGAGCCTTTTTCCAGACAAAGTTAAAGGCAACATTAAAGTGGATCTAGTGTGTAATATCTCCCAGATTATTTGTCGAGTAGCCTCTTGATAGGCGGCCAGTCCACAGAACTCTCAGAAACACTGCCTGCCTCCCAAACAATCCACTGGCAGCCACGGCCCATTCTTGACCTCCCTATTCAGCCCCGTCTCCTTCCGTGCTTTTCTGTTATCTGCCCCCAACTGCTGCCCAGGCTTCAACACAAAAGTGCTTCTCAGGGTTTCCAAACACATCCGGCCCATTCATGCCTCTGGACCTTTGTGCAAGCTGCTTCTCTGCCTAGAATGCTCTCTCTCACTTTCTCACCTGGGCTGATCTTTCCAGACACACCAAGAGATAACTGTCTATGGATGAGCTTCTCCAGAAACGCACATCTCATGATAAAATACACACAGCATAAAATTTACCTTCTCAACCATTTTTAACCATATAGTTCGGTAGTGTTGAGTCCATTCACAGTACTGGGCAACCAATCTCTAGAACTTCCTTTCATCTTTTACAAACTTTCACAAACTGTACACCCATTAAACAATAACTCCCCATTCCTTCCTCACCTCAGCCACTGGCAACCACCATTCTACCTTCTGTCTCTGAATCTGACTACTCTAGGTACCTTGCATAAGTGGAATTATACAGTATTCATCTTTTTGTGCTTTCCTTATTTTGGTTAGTATAAGATCTTTTAAGTTTCGTCCATATTGTAGCATGTGACAGAATTTCTTTCCTTTTTAAGGCGGAATAATATTCCACTGTGTGTATATATATATACACACACACACACACACACACACACACACACACACACACACACACACATTATACCCCACATTCTGTGTGCCCTTCATGAATGGTCACTTGAGTTGCTTCCACCTTGTTGGCCGCTGTGAATAATGTGGCTGTGAACATGGGTGCACAACTATCTTTCCAAGACCTCGCTTTTAATTCGTTTGGGTATATTTGATGATTCTATTTTGAGTGTACTGAAGTTTTAACATATTCCTTTATGATCAGAAAGATACTAAGTAATAATCTAACCTTTCTCTTGGTAGCTATCACCAGAAACATAAAACCAGCAATTAGCTAAAGAAAATCATTGTGCCAATTAAGATTCTCTGATTACCTGTGACAGAAACCAACTCTTGCCAGTCAAAGGCGTTGAAGAGATTTATGGGAAACGTTTGAGGGTGTGCATGGTACCCAATGAAGAATTGACATCACATGAAGATAGGCACTATTGGGTCATAGGAACAAGTGGACCAGAGCTCTAAGTGGCCCTGAGGACCCATCTCTGTGTCTTCACACTCTCTTCTCGGCATGCTCCATTTTTTTCTCATTGTCATTGGTTCCACCTGCTAGGAAAATGACACCCAGTCCCCCTCACTTCTACATCTGTGGTTCCAGCCTCTATAAAGAGACTAGCCTAACTAGCTCTTAGTCCCAAATCCAAAATTCCAGGGAAGAGTGTTTTTGTTAAGTTCCCATCTCACTGATGAAGTATGGCTGGGATGGCATAGTCAAATTGTATAAAACGGCTACTCCCAGTGCAATGATGTGAATATATACTATTTAAGGGCAGGCAGTTACCAAAATTTCATAGCTCCAGAATGGCCATAAACCTGTTAACACCTTAGCAGATGGGCTGCAGAGTGGAAAGCAGTGGGCTGAGAGAGTGTTCAACCACCCTCATCCTTGATGAATGCTCTCACAGGCTCAAGGGAAAGGGGTTGTCAGGGAGCAGTGAGCTTGGGAGTGGAAACACACGTTAATCAAAAGCCTGTCTCACCAACCAAATGAATCCACCGATAATGAGGCAGAGTAAGGGTCTACTAGCCTCGAGATCTCTTTAAACAAGTTTTTGTGTCATAGGGCAAGTCTATCAAGAGACTAGTGAGAGGAAAGAGAAAAACAGGGTTCCTACAACATCAAGCAAGTCCAGAGGCCAAGATTAAAAGGAAATAATAATAACACCCAGAGAGACCCAGGACCATAACATTTCCAGGAGAGAACACTGAAGTTCAGGTCCCTCCAAGGCATCTTATTTGATAATTAGGCAGAGAAATGCAGTTGACCACAGGAGGTGAAAGGAAGAGTAAAAAACTATTGCTAAGAATCAAAGCTAAACCCCACATCACTTTGTGGCCTGTTTCTGGTAAAATGTTTCTCCTGTTTGTTCATCGATTCTGAATGTTAAATAAGTCTTTCCAGCAGTGGTTCCAGGGTGCTGGAGCAATGCATCTCAGACAGGAGCTGAAAAATGAGGGCTGCAAAGTTCAGGGAATAATAGAAAATTAGATCTTAACTGAGCTGCTGTAAATATCACAGCCAGAAAACAGAGCACATCAGCACACCGGGCTGGCAGCGAGGGTAATGAATTCCTCCTCTCCATACAAAATGATCAGTGGTATGTAGTAGGGTATTCTGGGGTGTGGGTGCGAAGAGGTGGTGAAGAGAGACAGAGAAAGGAAAACAAGTGGTGTTTATAAATTAAAATATCTCTTGAGTAAAAAGCACATTTTCTCAGCCAAAGCCAACAATCCAGCTCAAATGACCCTCTTGCAGTAATTCACCTAATGCAAACTTCTACAGCCCATTAGCTGCAGCTCTTTCAGGCACTCATCATTTTAGAGTATCTGTAGTTATTCGTGGGCACACCTTATCTCTGCAATGAGATTATAAACCCCCGGAAGGCAAGAGAGGACTTGTTTCCTTTGTTCGTCTTTGTATGCCACAGGACCTCCGGAAGAACTCGTAATCATTCAGTGTCTCCAAGGTGTAGTATACTGTTGTCATGTGGGATGCTATGGGGTGCTCCCAAACACCCTGCAAAGTGAGTAAGGCCAGTATGTATCACTGAAAGACGAGAATGAAGCTTTGAACAGTAACTTGCCTAAATTCAAATCCCCACAGAGCGGAGATTAGAACCCATGTCTACTTAATTCCACAGCCTGCACGCTTCCCTTCTTGCCACACTGCCCTCTTGGCAAGTAGTAATCAGATTACCCAGTAATCATGCTGATAACACTAATAATACCTACTTTCATCAAGAACTTTCTCAGAGCCAGGTCTTGGTTAGATGCTTTATATGTATTATTATAATTAATCATCATTATAGCCCGAGAGTTTGGTAATATTATTATTCCTGTTTAATAGATAAGAAAACCGAAACACAGAGAGGTTAACAAAATTGCCTAAATCTTAGAGTGTGTGCTCCTAATCATTATCCCATATCTATTTTAAAATATAACAATAAATACACACACACACAACCAGCCAACATGTTTTGAGCAACTACTCTGCACCTGTGAATTTTCTAATTTCATCCTCATTACAACTCTCGGGACAAAGCAAGTGTTCAGTATATTGTGGAATGACTGAACAACTGAAGGTAAAAATAGAGCTACAACTATTGCCAATTGCTAACGTAAGACAGATCCAGAAACTCCTCTGTGTTTGCATGGGTAACACCATAGGTCCCAAAGTGTGGAGGGCCAGCAAAAATGAGGGAGTATTAGAAATATAAGCGCAATTAACATAGTAGAAAGAAAGATTTTAATTTGAAAATAAGAGTTGTAAAAAATCCAGTATGAAACAGGCCTCCTTTGTTGTGATAGCATCTTAAATGAACTGTGCCAGAAAATCAGCATTTACAAATAAGACAAGCAGAAGCCTCTGACTTAGTTTCGATTTTATATCAGAAATACGGCTCTCCTAAGCTGATGACAAATCTATGGGATATATCCAGATGAATTAGATTATGATATGGTAGCCTCCGAAGCATAGATAGCACTAGACAAAAATAAAACTGCCTTGGTCCTACTTCTGGCTTTTCCAGCTCTTTTGGTCACTTGTGCTGTCTGCCAAGTGTTTCTCTGTCACCTTTGAGGTTAGGCATGGTTATATGACTTACTTTGCCCAATGAAATATGACCAGCAGTGATGGTAAATTAAATCTTAATGGTAAACTAAATTTAATTTAATGGTAAATTAAATCTTTTCAGGCAAAAGCATTAGAATCATGCATGATATTCAATGCCCTCTCTTCTTCTGTCATGAAGACAGATGATATTCTAGAAGGCATTTTCTATCACCCTGCATCCCTAAGTAAAAATGACATGGAATAGAGTACCTAGCTAATCTATAGTGGAAACAGCATGAATGAGAATAAATATGTTGTCTTAAGCCATGAAATTTTGTTGTTACTGCAGTATAACTTAGCCCAACCTGATTGATATATCAGTATAAGCTGTGTGACCTTGGGTCAGTCCTTTTACCTACCTGGGTATCAGCTTTCTTACCTATAAACCTAAAGGATTAGCCTAGAAGAGAAAAATTTAATCTGGGGGCCTGTGAGTGGGCTTCAAGATGACAATGAACCCCCGAAATAATAGTAATATTTTGTGTGCATATATATGTGTGTGTGTGTGTGTGTGTGTATAAGAGAAAGAAAGAGAAAAAATTCACATTTTTCTGAAGAAAGAGTTCGTAACTTTTTCAAATTTTAAGAAGGTCTATGTTACTCGAAATGAGATTAAGAACCTGAATTTCTAGCTCCAGTGTGCTTTTTTAGCATCTAGAGTAGGGAAAGAAATAGCTAATTAGGTTCCTCTCTGATCTTGTATTTCAGGACTTGCCTTGAGTCAGATTTTATTAAGGTTGTTTTCAAATAATTAAGTTTATAAGTTCGGCTTAGTAGGATTGCAAATATCAAAATCTCAGGAGGTATTCCTGAGTGAAAAGAGGGGATTCAGAGCAATTCTTTCCAACCCAAAGAAAGAAAGGTTCTTCAAAAATTGAAAATGAGGTCCCACATCGCTTTTGGTGGGTGGAACAGAATGGGACCCATCGGACGGTATGAAGAAAAAAGGGTTATTCTTCCAAAACCACACCCCCAAATAAGAGTTAATGCCTGAAAGACCAGAGTGTGATACTTCAGCAGAAGGCAATGGGCTGTCTTAAATATGGAGATGGCTGGGCAGACTACACTAGTAGAGAGAGCCTGAGCTTTATAGATGGACAAACTGGGTTCAACATGCTCTTTGTTGGGCCACCATTTTCTCATCTATAAAATAAGGACAATAATACTCAGCTGTATCAGGGAGGGCCCCAGTAGCAAATAGGTAATAGATTCAAACAGGGTAATTAAGGAGGGTTTAATGGGGACTATTTACAAAGATCAGTTCAGGGTTCAGAGAAATCAGCCAGGCATGCAGAAACACTCTGGGAAGGGTTAAAGCAGGGAACCCTTTGTCACTCCAAAATCTGAAGGGACAAGGAGAGAGGACAGTTACCATAAGAAGGAGAACTTGGCTAGAGCTGGTACAGCTGTAGCTGTAGGAAAGGTCTACACAGCAGGAGTGTGGCCTTCCAAGGGAAACACAGACATGCTAATCCCTGGCCCAGCAGGGAGGGAGCTAGCTCACCCTCCTACTTTCTGTGGGAGCTTCCCAACATCCAAGAAATGGACAAGGAAGTTAGAATGGCAAAAATTGACAAGGCAAGAAACAACAATTGCTGGAGAGGTTGTGGAGAAAGGGGATCCCCCCTACATTGTTGGTGGGAATGCAGGTTGGTACAGCCGCTCTGGAAAACAGTGTGGAGGTCCCTTAAAAAGTTAAAAATTGAGCTACCCTATGATCCAGCCATTGCAATACTGGGTATTTACCCCAAAGATACAGACGTAGTGAAGAGAAGGGCCATATGCACCCCAATGTTCATAGCAGCATTGTCCACAATAGCCAAATCGTGGAAGGAACCAAGATGCCCTTCAACAGATGACTGGATTAAGAAGTTGTGGTCCATATATACAATGGAATATTACTCAGCTATCAGAAAGAACGAGTTCTTAACATTTGCTGCAACATGGACGGCACTGGAAGAGATAATGCTAAGTGAAATAAGTCAAGCAGAGAAAGACAACTATCATATGATTTCTCTCATCTATGGAACATAAGAACTAGGAAGATCGGTAGGGGAAGAAAGGGATAAAGAAAGGGGGGTAATCAGAAGGGGGAATGAAGCATGTGAGACTATGGACTCTGAGAAACAAACTGAGGGCTTCAGAGGGGAGGGGGATGGGGGAATGGGATAGGTTGGTGGTGGGTAGTAAGGAGGGCACGTATTGCATGGTGCACTGGGTGTTATACGCAACTAATGAATCATCGAACTTTACATCAAAAACCAGGGATGTACTGTATGGTGACTAACATAATATAATAAAAAAAACATTAGGAAAAAAAAAAGAAATAGGCAAGGAAGCCCATTGATACGGTCCATTCAAAGTCTCCTGAGGGCAGGGAGAAGAGTAGAGAACGGTAGAGAGAAGATATGGAAGGCAAATGAGAATTCCATCTCTTGGGTCATTGTAAAGATTCAAAGACATAACATTTAGAAGCATATGAAGTGTTATATTAGCTATAATTTACTCTTTCTGTGAATCAATACCTCAGATCCTTTGCTAAAAAAAGGATTCTGATAGAGTTATATAGGGAGTGAGTCCATAGTCCCTGAGAGAGTGGGGAGAGGACACATGGACAGAGATCCTGGCCTCAGAATGAAGCCCCTGTGCTTGGGCAGATGGTTGGGGGTTGGAGAGCTGCTTCTGAGGGCTTTGACTCAGGACGAGCTGGTATATTTTGCTGCAAGGACAGAGCATCTGAGACTGCTACTCCCTAGAGTGCGGAGACATCAAGCCCTTCTGTGGCTCTTCGTGCTGCAGTCCCAAGCAGTTCCTGTCTTCTGGCTCCTTAGGAGATACCTTTCTAAGCAACAAGATCTAGACTTGACTAAGCTTCATATGCACATATCAGGAGGTGTATTTCCTGATGTATACATAGATGCCAAAATATGGACTTCCCATCCAAAATGCAGCCTTGCAATGTTTGGACTGTGTGGTTTGCAGTAGGAGTTGTCATATTACATTATACTGAAGCTTGTTCACTCACTAACAGGCAGAGAGGTACTTAGCTCAAGAGTGTTTGCAAAACATGGACAGGCTTTGGCTAATCATTTCATTTTCTCACTGTATTCTGCAAAGGCAGCTTTCCCCAGAGAAAGAACAATGGACTATACTATCAGGAGATTGTAGCTTTTCTACTGAGAGTCCTAACCAGAAGAGAGACAGCCCATGCTCTGACCTACTCAGCTTCCCCTCTTCCTTCTCCTTGGAGAAAATGCCCTTCCTTCATTGGGTAAATTCTGGGAGGGACTGTGCACATGTGACCTGAGCTGGACCACGTCAGATTCTTTCCCCTAGAATGCGAAGTCTCAGGGGAGTGACCCAACTTTGGAAAAATCATTGAAACTAATCAATCCCGTTGGTGGCACCCCCCAAAGACTGCTCATTTATTCCTGCCTCCTACAGATCCCCAAAGAAGCCCAGACTCCCATTTGTTGAGGTTTGCTTCTTCAGCACCTCTATTCATTCTCTAAGCTACCCTGTATCCTCTTAATTAATTATTCTTTGGTTTTAGTTAGCTAAACTAGACCACGTAGGGATAGTCCAAGTTTCAGGATTGATAAGAATGATGACCTGGATGACAGTTCAACATGCTTTCACTTCTGTTTATCCCTGAACCTGCCAATAAGCAGTGCAAATGGTACATGCCAGGAAAGGATACAGTTGCGTGAGGGGTCCTGGTTCTTCCTAGAGGCATGAGGACAGAATATCCCATGTGAAGTGAGAATCCCACCTTTTATACTTTTAGACTGGAATAAGGACCAGGTCTTCATTCAAGAGTCTAACTATGGCCATATAAAAAAGCTTTGCTTCTCCACAGTGCTAGAATTCTTACAGGTCTTCATGATCCTAGAATAGGTTCTGCCATGCCAGATCATTGTTGGTCAAACCCACCTCTGTTCCTTGTGACCAAGCATCTCGATAGGCACAGCTGGTGAACTCTAGTTCCTCTATAATCTCAGTCTGATTTCCTTTCTGTCTTATTACCTACTATTTCCTTTCACTACTCAAGAGGATTATTATGGATAAACTACATTACCCCTAATCCTCTTAACATATCACCAATGTAAGTATTATTTTCCCATTTTAGAGATGAAGGAATGAATACTCAGGTAAGAGATCAGGGCTCCCTGCAGAATAGAAATTCAAACCCAGGCCTCTTTGACTTCCCTGTCCACATGCCTGCCCTGTCCCATCCTGCTCAGTTTCTGATCCCAATTCTGATTCTAATTATACTGTGTTCTTGGATAAGTCACTCACTTTTCTTTGGCTCTCTTGTGAGTAAGCATATAATCATATCTTTCCACAAGATTGCTGGGACAAGATGGATAGCTAATAGATGAGCATATTAGATTAGGTGAGAGAGTGGTTTCTGAGGGCTAAAACTATGTATGCTTCTATTCTTTTTGCATTTTGCAGTGGCTACATAAAAAAAAAAAAGACAAACATTCTATCTTTGGTTTGGAACTGGAAATTCCCCTACCCACTCTAAGCCAGTGAAAAACCCCAGCTGGAGCCATATCTAGCCATCTCATCTCTCGTGAATTTATGTATTTCCTTGTACACTGGTGCTCCAAGGCTTAGTTAGAAGGTCTCAGTGGCAGCTTCTGTTTTCAAATTATAGGCAGACCTCAGAGATATTGCAGGTTCAGTTCCAGACCACCACAGGAAAATGCTGAATGATTTTTTTGGTTTCACAGTGCCTACAAAAGTTATGTTTACAATGTACTGTAGTCTATTAAGTGTGCAATAGGTCTTTTAAAATGTACGTGCCTTAATTTAAAAATACTCTGTTGACCCAGAGACACAAAGTGAGCAAATACTGTTGGAGAAATGGAGCCAACAGAATAGCTGAATGCATTGTTGCCACAATGCAATTTGTAAAAAAAACGCACACTGTGTGTCTGTGAAGCACACTAAAATGAGGTATACCTGTGTTCCCCAAATATCTCCTACATGGAGAGTAAGTTTCTGGATTCACCATCATGCTTAGCTTAGGTTACTTAATGCTGGTTTAATCACTCACCCTAAGCCCTCAAATAGCCAGAAACTTAAGATGAAGGGGCTCTTTTGTCCTGTTTCTTGGACCCCAAGTGCATTCAGGTGGCTAGCATCGAACAGGAAAAAAAGCCGAGCCTCTGTGACCCAGGAGCCAAGCTGCAACACAGAACCTGTCCTTTAGAGAACAAAATCTTAAATCAACCAACCCTGCAAGAGAAGCCCTTCCCCCACCACCAGTGTATTGGTTTTCATCTCAGACAAAGGAAATAATTGGATTTCTGCACTGAGCTCCATGATCTACGGCTGCCAATTGCATGGCCATAAAACTATTAACTCCTTGCAGGACATTTTGCCTCTGCTGGAGGAAGAAGTAAAAAGGAGAAACACATCACGCAGGGCCAAGGGAAAGGGAAACACTTAAGTGATGCAATGTAAATTCCACTAACATGTTATTCATCCCAACTGTCCTGAAATTATGGCCAACATTCAGGGATAAAAGCCAGAGAACTTGGAATAGAACAGATTTCTGCCTTTAAGAGCAAACCCATACATTACCCAGCAATTGCAGGGAAAGATCTGGAATTCCACCAGGTGGAAGACAAAGCCAGCCTCTCCACTTCCTCTGCCTACATTTGCTCTCCACTTTAACGAGGCTTTTAATGTTCATGAGATCTTCCTGGGTCCATGTGAATCAAGCCTACTGCAGAAAAGGTAGGGGCTGGAAAAATGCAAAGGCAGGTACAACACAGCCTCTGCCCCTAGAAGCCTCCAACAGGGCACTTTGAATTAGCTAATTAAAAAGTTATAGGGAAGTAGAAAATAGGGATTGATAAATAGGGGTAAACAGAATGTATTCCCGTCCGGAAGACTGTATAAGGACCCTCACCAGGCACCTCACCGCTGTTATTTGTAGTTTTCTTACACATGAATACATGACTCAATAAAAATGAACTCTTCTGTTTAGTGATTTGTAAGACTCAGTCAGACTTGAGGTTGATGAGAAAACTTCCAAGGGTGTGACTAGTTACGGTATCACTCCAAATCTTTTGACGTCTCCCCTATGCAATACGCGCTTGAGCTCGTGGAGGCTGGGGCTTCTCTCTCTAATGGGAGTAACCCCATACAAGCAATAACCAAACAAAAGTCAAAGTTTGAGCAAAATAACTAATGTTTTAAAAGTATCTTTGAGAGTCTCCCATTCTTCTGACCCAAACTTTTCTGCATATTCCTTCAAATTTAGAAATAGCATCTTGTCACTTGTTTCAAACATTATTTTCAACCACTTTTGGTTAAAACAATTGAGGTTAGCACCTCTGTTTGAACAGCTGCTCACCATTAGCAGAGGAACTATTCCTCTCTGAACCTGGGGGGATCCTGCAAAACAGGCTCCCATCCCCGTTTCCCTTCAATCAGAATTAGCTGACCTTGGCCTTGCACCCTTCTGCTCTACTCTTCCTTCTAACCTTCTAAAAGAATTTTCAAAACAGATTTCCTTGGAGAAGTTTTCACAAGGAACATAGGTTTGCCTTGCCACCCTCTTGAGAGTTTTAATATTTGAATTTAAGGAAGTTTGGAGGAAGGGGCTTACAAGTTGAAAAATAACTTGGAAGCCGGCCTCCAAATGACTGTTCCATCTTACGTTAGTGAGCACCAGTCACCATTAGGGATTTTTCATAATCACTGTGAAAAGAAAGAACCACAAAAGTCGAATGTCAGCCAGGAAATAAGTAGGTTACGTTTGGGCAGATGGTTAATATTAGGGGGAAGGATATCCAGATTCATGATTTTCTTTTTCCTTAACAGCAATATCAACAAAACAAGGCAACCCTTTACGGGCATTTGGGGTGATGAACTCATGGTGCTCGTATTTAGGCTTAGCGCATGGCTAATTTCTATCAGTCAAGTACTGTTTATTGACCATTGCTGCATGGCTAGATTGTTTATATGATGAGACACGTTTTCTGCTTAATGCGTTGTTTTATTCAAATTCTGGCTTCCCCATTCATCAGAGTTGTTAAAATTATTTCTTGAGTCCAGAAAAGCGAAGCATTCTACTTGGGTTTGCACTTTTCTCTCCAAAGCTAGCTAATGTTTTTAAAATGTCCCCTCTGGCTTGTAACCACGAATAGTTAAATAACAGTGTTAGGCTAAAAGTATTCTTCTTATCCCAGTCTCCTGATCTGCTGGTTGATGCAACAGCTCACATCTGCTGAAGGAGTGAAGAGCGGTTCCATAATATTCTTTGCTTTCTCCCCTCTGTGGGTATTTGGGATAGTGTAGAAAGTGGAGGCCTCACTACGCAGAAGAGGAGGAAAAACTCAACCTTCCCTTCACTTCTGCGCTGACTTCTAAGCCTGAGTCTCCTGAAAGGCATGTTTGATGCCATTTGTTTACTTAGATTTGCCAAGTGATAGACAATTTCTCCCAAAAGCTTTATTAAAAGATTATCATCCTGGAGTCCGTGAAGCATTAAACCACTCACTTAAATTCATTAGCCACCTCTACCTGGATTCCACATAATTACAATGGAGTCCAGTCCTATATGCCATGAACACCCATAATCCACACTATCCACTTCGGAAAAATGCAAACAGCATCCTTACCACCACTCACAAAAGCATCGTTTTTGGTGCAGCATGTCCTTCAAATGGAGGCCGACATCTTTATCTGTGTTCAGACACTGACAAGTTCCAATGCAACTGTGTCGCAGTGTCTACAGAGAGACACTGAGATGTAAGGGATTTAAACGGTAATTTTGTCTACATTAGATTTCTGCCTCAGTGCCTTTGGAACTTCACCCCAGGTAACTTGCAACCTCAGTCGACCCCAACACTAAATACCTTGTCTTCTGAGGCTAACAGACTTTCCCGCCGAGCTTCCCTCTTACATGCCAGGTGCCAGCATTTCCCTCATAACGAATGCTTGGACACTTGGAATCATCACTAACTTAACCTACTCCTTTATCACCAATACACAGTTTTGGAGCATGGGCTTCATGCAAGGGACTGTACCAGATGTTGTGGGGGATAAAAAATAAATATGGAAAATAGTCTCTGACCTCAACAAGCTGACACTGAGCTCAGTGAGACATTTGTAGAGATGGAAAGGTAATTAAGGAAATACAATGTAAGAGCAAAATGGCTATGGAAGTCACTCTAGACACAGGTGAAGGAAGACCTCAGTCAGCAAGGCAACCTCCGTGAGCAGACACAGCCCTGTGACCAAGATGGAAGCCAAGGGCGTAACTCCCAAGAGAGGAAAGGTAAGAACCAGTTCAAGTCCTGGGAAGCAATAAAGCCTTTGGACTTTGCCTTCATGCTCCATGTAGCCAGTCCTTCCTCTCAAGAGTGTTTACTGCCCACATATTCCAGGGTTGGACCATACCACTATCTACTTGCTAGAACTTGTTGAGTGCCACTGTATGCCCGGGACTATTCTATGTACTTCATACATTTTAATTATTTAATCCTCAAACAACTTTATAAAGTACGTAATATTTTTATCTACACTTCACAGGTGAAGGAGACAGAGGAACAGAGGTAAAGAATCTTGCCTCAAGTTAAATGTCCAGTAAACTGAAGACCACAATTCCATCCCAGTCCTACTTTTCCATCACATTGCTCTACATCATTTAAAATACCAGATCTAGGGGCACCTGGGTGGCACAGTTGGCTAAGCCTCTGGTTTCGGCTCAGGTCATGATCTCGTGGACTGAGCCCCACTTCAGGCTCCCCGCTCTATGGGGGGGGTCTCCTTGGGGTTCTCTACCTCTGTCCCTCCCCTCCTCAAATAAATCTAAAATAAAATTTAAAAAATTATTTTAGAGAGAGTAAGAGCATACAAGCAGGAGGAGGGGCAGAGGGAGAGGGAGAGAGCTCAAGCAGACTCTGGGCTGAACGGAGAGCCCAACACAGGGCTTGATCCTAGGACCCTGAGACCATGACCTGAACTGAAATCAAAAGTCGGACACTTAACCAACTGAGCACCCAGGCACCCCAATAAATAAGTCTTAAAAAAAATATCAACTCTGACCTTGAAAACACAACTCTCACCTGCCCTCTCCCACTTAAGAAAATGTTTAGAACATCCTTATTGCCTAAAAGATAAGACTCACTGTCATTAAGCTGGAAATCCAAGAGCTCAGCCTCTACAACACCTTAGCCTATCCTGCCAATGTGATTTTTCTCATACCTTCTGCATTGAGGACCCTCCACTTTAACGAGCTGGTCTACTCACTGGCCTCCGGAGACACATTGCACATTTATAACTTCAGGACTCACGATCACAGATATGGCTTCCAGAGCCCTTCATGTTGCACTTTGCTGGTGTGGAACTAACCAGGTACCTACTTCAGCAGTAGTCAGACCAGCACAGATCTGAAAGCCCAACTTCCAAAAACGCAACCCAAGATTAAATTGTAGTTAGATCATACTCTTGCTCCAAAGTCCATATGTTATCAACTAAAATTACCAAGTACTGTTTCATTCTGAAATAAGAATTTCTGCCACTCTACATCTCTCCTACATTGTAATTCTCATTTTTTTTTAACCTGATGCCAGATTTTACATACATTCCTTTTCAATTTTACCTTATTAATGTCTATATTTTTCCAACTTGGGAAGATTTTTTTTTTTAATGAATTCTTTCCACCCATGTATTTGCATTGTCTTATCCACCAATCTAAAAAGTATACATTTACATAGTCATGTTGTTGATTTAAAAAGTCTTAACAGCACTGGGCCAAGAGAGCAGGAAAGATTTTTTTTTTCCCAAATTGGCTTTGGTCCATCAAAATCAACATACTTTGGGTACATTTGTTGGGTCAACTCTGAATCCACCTGAATTTTCAGTAGTCCAGTCTACACTTACTTATCTTGTCTGCATAATTATCATAGGATACTTTAGCAAAAGCTTTGCTGAATCTTTCATTTATTCCATACAGAAATATTCCCAGTAAAAGTCTAATAACTTTATTTTTTTTTAAAGATTTTATTTATTTATTCAACAGAGATAGAGACAGCCAGCGAGAGAGGGAATACAAACAGGGGGAGTAGGAGAGGAAGAAGCAGGCTCATAGCAGAGGAGCCTGATGTGGGGCTCGATCCCATAACGCTGGGATCACGCCCTGAGCCGAAGGCAGACGCTTAACCGCTGTGCCACCCATAAAGTCTAATAACTTTAAAACCTCAGTCATCTTACTTGGGGATCACTGATTCTTAATTTATGTACACCAGCTTGTGATGAATACCTATTTCTTTAAGTGCTTGCAAACTACTTGTTTAGGAATCCAATTCGACATCTCACCAATAATTGATAACAAGTTTGTGTTTACTAGAATGCCTCTTATAAAACTGGAATGTGTCCACCTCATCCTCGGGTAGGTTTTCCTTTTGCAGTGTTTTTCCAAGTCTGAGGCAGTGATCTTACATTAGTTTCCTATTGCTGCTGTAACAAATTACCGTAGACTTACTGGCTTAAAGCAACACAGATGTATTATAGTCCGGAGCTCAGAAGTCTGAAATCAGTGTCACTAGCCTAAAACCAAGGTATTGAGAGGGCTGCATTGTTTCTGGAGTGTCTGAGGCAGAAGCCATTCCCCACTCCTTCCAGCTTTCAGAGGCCACCCACATTCTATGGCTCGTGGCCAGGAGCCAGCAATCACATCACTGACCTTTGTTTCCATGGTCACGTAATCTGTTCCTGCTCTGGCTTTCCTGCCTCCCTCATAAGGATCCTAGTGATTACGTTTGGCCCACCCAGATAACCAGATAATCTTCCCATCTCAAGATCTTTAATAACACCAACAAAATCCTTTTTGCCTTGTAAGGTAGCATATTCACAGGTGTTAGGGATCGAATGTGGACATATTTGGAGGAGGCCATTATTCTGCCTGCTACAAATCCCAATATCATCACATAAGCAAGTTGCTTTAATATCTTTAGATAGAATTTATTTGGCTTAATTACTGACATGCATTTTATGGACTAATATTCTTGCTATCATCTTTATTCTCTTGAACTGCAGTTCTCTCTGACCTATTACACTTTCCTTGCTAAGAAAACCTTTCCATAAGAGGGAAGAGGCCCTCAAAAATAGCAGTTGAGGGGTTCCGCTTTGTCTGTCATTTAACTTGACACCATCTTCCTCAAACACTGATCAGTGACCTCTCCCTTCTTTGCTTTTTTTTTTTTTTTTTGCTTTAAAAATAAGTTAAGTGGCACCTGGGTGGCTCAGGCAATTGAACACCTGACTCTTGGTTTCAGCTCAGGTCATGATCTCAGGGTTGTGGGACTGTGCACTGGATCAGGCTCTGCACTCAGTGGGGAGTCTACTTGAAGATTCTCTCCCTCTGCCCCTCTCCCCAGTCGCATGCTCTGTCTCAAATAAATAAATCTTAAAAAAAAAAAATAAAAACAAAAAGACCCCAACATTTGGTTTTTAACATTTTCTCAAGTCTCAACATATTCACAGTGAGCCTTCAGGATTTTTCATTTGCACAGATTTGTGCCACGTCAATGGTCTTATATGCATCCTTGATCATATGCCCTGCCTTTGAGATTCTGGTTTTGTTCCTTCTAAATCTAGGCATGGATTGTTCCTTGAGCATGTTCTATTTCTTTAATGTCTCCTCAGCGTCCTTCTCATTAGGATAACCCAAGATTACAGAGTAAGCATTTCTTTTTTTAAAGCTACTTACTCTTCTTAAGTGATAGTCTCTTGTAGAAACTGACTGTGGACTCACTTTACCTTTCTCTGATTAAAAAAGAAAAAATCCAATGGATGTGTCTGAACAGGCCCATTTGCTCCCTTTTTCTGCTGTTATGAATTCCAAGGTGACTCAGTCACTTCCTCCCATGTTTCTCGTACCTTCTGTTTCACCAACTGGCTTTTCCTTTCTGGTCAGAATTCACTGGAAGCACTAGTCATTTTGTCCTCTAATCAGCTGTTCCATTTTTAGCAATAGGAGCCTCCCCGCAGATGTTCAGGGAGCTAAAGTCATGATATCACTACATGACTATTATAAGGCTGAGTGGTCCTTACCCCTTCACCCCTTCTCTGCATCTTTCACCTCTGCCCACAGGCTTCCACACATGGTTCTGGAGTCTTCCACATGGTACTTTGTTAACGTTTAGTGCTCTGACTTGAGTGGGAGGGCTGGGGCTGAGAAAGGATAGATACCAACTAGACATAAGTTTAGGAATGGGCAGTAAGTGGGGTCCAAACCAATCTGGAAGTCCTGCAAGTAAATGAGTAACAGACAAATATCCTGGTTTAGTTTAAGGGAGTCACTGGATTCAGGAAAGAAAACTCCACTCCAGCTACAGGGGTAGAGCAGGTGACTGCGGCAATGGCAACCATTACATGTCACTCCATAACCACAGTGATTAGAGGTGAACACAATAGGTAAGGGAGCTGCTTGTAGCCATCCTGGGACCACAAGAAGAGCTAATTTTAAATGACGTTGACATCATGGAAGGGGAAACAAACAAAATGAAAGAAATCAGTTTCTTGATGACACTATTGAGCCACAAAACCAAGCCTTCCCTGTGGCCAGTCCCTCTTTAGGATTTTCAGTTCCTTTTAATGTCAAAGCCCACATGAGATGGATTTCTATTCAAAATGTGTCCTTCCGTTCCATAACCTAAAGTTCTATTCCACCAAGTTTCACCAATACCCAGGAGACTAGGTTAAAATATTAAGTTTACTTTGCTTATTTTTGTTAATTACCAGTATTTCTGTGTATTAAATCTGGACAAAGAGAAGTAGTTTGTTTTTTTGTAAATTGGAAAGTGCCAGTGGGGAGGGACAAAATATCCAGATACCCATGATTAGGAAAGAGACAGGTGTCAGGAACTTATCTTAGGGGGCCTGGTAGAATTTTGGCTGAGATGAAAAGGAGGGTTGTTTGTTTGTTTGTTTGTTTGTTTGTTTGTTTTTTAGGAGGTCTTAAAGATATAGAGGGGGACACCTGGGTGGCACAGTCGGTTAAGCATCACACTCTCGATTTCAGCTCAGGTTGTGATCTCAGGGTTGTGAGATTGAGCCCCATGTTGGGCTCTGTGCTCAGTGGAGAGTCCACTTAAGACACTCTCTCCCTCTGCTCCCCTATTTATAAATAAATAAATCTCTAAAAAAATATATTTAAAAAAAGAAGACATAGAGGAATTCCCAGGAGACAAGTCCCGAGAGTGGGGAGGATTGAAGGAGCTCTCACTTGTGTGGAGGACAGGGTAGGACATCTGAGGGGCAACTAATCTGAGGATTGTTGTAGATGGAGCGATAATTGACTTGAAGTTCAGAGTTAATAGGGCATGATGTGGAGTCAAAAGAGGACTAAAGGACTAAAAGAACAAAGACTGACTGAGGGATGGGAGGTGATGTGGAGAGAGAAGGTGAGTTGGCAGGAATGAAGGGGTGGGCATTGGAGAAGACAGCGTGTGGTCAGTGAGTCAGCTCTGAGTTCTATCCACTTAAGGGCATATTTGTCTTCTCTGCCTTGCCTCATGCTGCAGGAAGTGTAAGAATTGTTCTCACAGAATGCTGTTTTTCACGCCTTTTGTTTCTGTGGTCTGAGTTTCGGTCTTAGGCACCAACCTGTCATATGTGGGCAGCAGTGGCAGCAGCCGATCACTTAGTATCGATGATGTACATGAAATTCTGTTCTTCCTCCCTCTACTCTCAACCCACATATATAAACATCCCCCAATCCTACAAACACCCAGAAGAATAAATCTGCAAAACAGCTTCTTTCAGATGCCAGTAGCGGCCCTGAATCAGAAGGATTCAGTTTTGCTAATAAGCTTTATAGTTCTCTTCCCAAGACTTTCCTTCTTTTCTAAACCACTTCCATTTTTCCCCTATGATAGGAAAAACAACTTGTAAAAACTGTAAGTGGCCATAGAGATCATTGAATCTACCTCCCTCCTTTTTGCACCCGGAAAATTGTTGGCCAGAAAAATACGTCCTTTGACATAGAAAAGTATTTTTAATTTGACGAAATCCAATTTATTATTGTTGTTGTTGTGTTGTTGTTGTTATCATTTTCTTTCACTGCTTGGGCATTTAGTCCATGAAATCTTTAAACACCAGCCCTCACTACCTACTAGGTAGTGTCTTCCCTTACTTTCTAGAGGACAAATCTGGTGATGGCCAACTAGTCAATGACTGGCTCCTCCACTGGCAAGTCAAGAGATTTAAAGAACAGGAATAATGGAGGGAACAGCAGTGGGTAGGGTAAAGGATGGGTCCAAAGGAAAAAGTCCACACACACCCTAAGAAAATTGTTGTAGCTGATCTGACACCTGGCAGCTGGCTGCCACCCAGTGATGGAAATGGGCAAGGCTTAGGGGTACTAGTCTACAATTAGTAGTTAAGTTGCTACACAAACATTTTGCTTGAAATTTTGATAGGGCACTCTTTGGGATCGGATGGGTTTGGCTTTGGGGTTGTTTGTTGCTTAAGTGAGTTGGAGTGAAAGACAGGCTGGTCTTCCCAAGTCTGAAACTGGCAACCCTGGAGTGCGGCTTCCATAAGGCAGGGCCCTACATTCCAGTAGGAAGGCATCACTGTCTTCAGTGGAGCAGCTGCGTGGTGACCCACTTGTGCTCCAGTAATATGCCATTTCTACTTTTTATAGATTTCTAATCTGCCAACAGGAGGCCCCTTAATTTGAGGTGATTTTCCAGCAGTGAAAGGTCTGTTAGGATTACAGCTGCAGCTATGAATCAGAGCAGACACAACCTCTTAGCCTTACATTTGACCTCATTACTCTAAACTCTAAATGATCAAAATAAGTAACCATAAATCAGAGAGGAGAGAGAAGGGAAAACAGGCTTAATAGACTAATTATTTAAAAGTTATAACCCAGTCATAACACCTCCAATTTGTCCTCTACCCCAATTCAAGACAACTTTTCATTTGCTAGTGACAGAAATCCATCTTAAATGAGTTTAAACAAAAGGGGGAATTCATAATAATGATTTTGTGGGTATCTCAGGTAATCAAAGGCAGACTGGATAACCAAATTACGAATGGATAATGTGTACTACGGGGCCTTTGTGGAGAGTAAGAACCTAAATTCAGTCTTACTTCAACTCTCTGTCTCCGTCTGTGCTTCAGTCTGTGTTGACTTCATTTTGTCTCACAGCAAATGAGTATCCCTTCATAGCAGGAAACATGACCACTGAAAGCTCCCCTATTTCACGCTGAGCTCCCACCAGGGAATGTCTGTATTAGTCAGGGTTCAGTTGCAGATGACAGAAACCCTTCCTGCAAGTTTAAGCAGAAAGAAGACACCCAGGGGCACCTGGGTGGTTCAGTCAGTTAAGCGTTCAATTCTTGATTTCAGCTCAGGTCATGAACTCAGGGTTGTGAGATCGAGCCCTGAGTCAGGCTCTGAGCTGGGCATGGAGTCTGCTTGAGATTCTCTCTCTCTCCCTCTCCCTCTGCCCCTCCCTCTTTCCCCCTGCATGCACAAGCGCCTCCACGTGCACTCTCTCTCTCTCAAAGTAGAAGAAGAAGGAGGAGGAGGAGGAGAAGGAGGAGAAGAAGAAGAAGAGGAGGAGGAGGATGAAGAAGAAAAGAAAGGATGAAGGAAGGAAGGTAGGAAGAAAGGAAAGGGAAAAAAGGAGACATCTGACGCTCATGCTTTCCCACGGGATCCTCACTCCCTTTATCACTTCTAGAATTAGGCGCTTATGCAGTCACTGGAAGAGCTGGAGAGGTAGGCACCAGGCTGAGCTTCCAGGAACAACTTCCAGAATAATACTGCAGAGATTCCTGCCACAATCGGAAGGCTGCCCACTGCCTCTCTGCTTTCTGTGCAAATGAAACTGATGTCCCATGTTCTGCTTCTATTTTAAGATTTTTTTATTTACTTATTCTAGAGAGATAGAGAGAGAGCTGGGGGAGGAACAGAGGGAGAGGGGCAAGCAGATTCTATGCTGAGCACAGAGCCGCATGCAGGGCTTGATCCCATGACCCTGAGATCATGACCTGAGCCAAAATCAAGAGTCAGATGCTTAACCAACTGAGCCACCCAGGCATGCCCCATGTTCTGCTTCTTGACACCACTCACAAAGCTAAGAAGTAGCCACTGGGACCTCAGCTACAACGGTCAAGAAAAGCAAACATCCATATATGGAAGAGTCTGGGTAAGAACGTGGAGAAATCAGAACCCTTGTGTACTGTTGGGGAGAATGTAACATGGTGTGGCCACAATGGAAAACAATCTGGAGATTCCTCAAACAATTAAAAATAGAACTACCATATGATCCAATAATTCCACTTCTCGGTAATTATCCCAAAGAATTGCAAACAGGATCTCAAAAAGATACTTGCACAACCATGCTTATTGCAGCATTACTCATTGTAGCCAAAAGGTGGAAGCAACCTAAATATCCACTGGTATTTGATTTATCCACTGATGAATGGATAAAAAAAAAATGTGATGTAGGGGCGCCTGAGTGGCACAGCGGTTAAGCGTCTGCCTTCGGCTCAGGGCGTGATCCCAGTGTTATGGGATCGAGCCCCACATCAGGCTCTTCTGCTATGAGCCTGCTTCTTCCTCTCCCACTCCTCCTGCTTGTGTTCCCTCTCTTGCTGGCTATCTCTATCTCTGTCGAATAAATAAATAAAATCTTTAAAAAAAAATGTGATGTAGACATAGTGGAATATTATTCAGCCTTTAAAAGAAGTAAGTCCTGTAATGTGCTATAACATGCATAAACAATGCACCCATTACTTTCTAACATGTAATTTACTTACTTATGCTTATTGCCTTTCTCCCCTCTCCATCAGGGCAAGGAGTTTTTGCATGTTTTGTTCTTTGGTGGATTCCAGGTACCTAGAGCTGTGCTTGGTTCTGGGCACCCAATAAATTGGATACACGGATAGATGGATGGATGGATGGATGGATGGATGGATGGATGGATGGATGGATGGACAAACAGATGGACAGACGGATGGGCCAGTTACCAAATGAAAGGGGAAGTAATATTGCTAACTAAGGGAAAGATTCTGGAAGGAAAAAAAAAAGTTGTCTGCCACATCCAACAGTTATTGAGTACCTACCACATACTAGAAAAGGCATTGGGAAAGTATAAGACATGGTTCAGGCACTCAGAGAAATCATGAAAATATTTAATGACTAAATGAGAAGTGGTAGTTTTAAGAGGAATCATGGTTCAAAGAAGGGAGTGTTTCGTTTGTTCATGGGTAATCAAAGAAGTCTGTATGGGGAGGAGCCCAGGCCTGGGTTGGGCCCTGAAAGCATGAATGATTCAGGTAGATGGTGGGAAGAAAGGAGGATATTCCAGGAAGGGACAGCTGCATGAATAAAGACAGACAGCCCAGGAACAAGCAGAGAAAAATACTTCCCATTTGACAAAACAAGGAAAATGAGATGCAAAGAAGCAGCTGGTACACTGAAATCTCCTCCTTACCAGCACCCTCACTAGCATATGTGCTTGTGTTTGGTATGTCACCACACTGAAGCCTGCAAGGCCACGTGGGTGGGGGGTCCCCCGGGCCCCAGGCCTGGAAAGAAGGGGGAATCCCTATACACTCCACCTAAGGCAAAGGAAGCTCTCCAGGCCCTCGTCAGCATACATTTCACGCGCAGCCTAATATGAGAAGGTCAAAACCTGTGTCCCCATTTTAAAAAATCACAAAACAGGGGGAAATTGTGGAATTTTAGTCACATTGTAGAGTCTAAATTAGAGGTTCATTAATTTGGGTGTGTAAATGGGTTGCAAGTGTCCATGCTAATTTTGGGTGTTTGTGCATATGTGCAGTTTCCCAAAGTCCCAGTTACTTTATCGTTTGGAGCACTTCTCTTTTTCTGAACCTTTCCATCCTACCCAAGCCTAGAAAGGCCTTGCTTAGCATAGCTGAAAAGGCCTGTTAAGACTACCATAGTGTTTTCTTACTAAATGACAAAAATACTATTTTTCTAAATCTATGGAGAAGAATATCACCTCCCTGGAAGGCAGAAGTTTCAGTCATTTTTTTAGAAGGTTTTATTTATTCATTTAGAGAGAGAAAATGAGCGCCTGTACAAGCCAGGGGTAGGGGGATTGGGGAGGGGCAGAGGGAGAGGGAGAGAAAATCCCCAGCAGACTCCCTGCTGATCATGACCTGAGCTGAAACCAAGAGTCGGACGCTTACCCGACTGCATCACCCAGGGGCCCAGAATTTTGTACTTCTCATAAAAAATACTTGCACAACCACTCCAAAGATGTCTATGTCTTAATCCCTGGAACCCGGGAATATATTATTTTATGTGGCAAAAGCGATGTTGCAGATGGGATTAAATTGAGGCCCTTGAGATCAGACATTCATTCTGCATTATCGAGGTGAGTCGGATCACATGGGTTATTAAGATCTGAGAATCTTCCCCAGCTGTGGCCAGAGGGAAACATGACCACACATGGGTCAGAAAAGTGGAACACATTCATTGTTGGCTTTGAAGATGGAAGAGTCACAAGCCAAGAAGGTGGCCTCTAGAAGGTCGTAAAGGTAAAAACAAAATAAAACACAAACACAAACTTTCCCCAGGAGCCTCCAGGGAGGAACACAGCCCTGTCAACACCTTGATGTTAGCCCAGTGAGACCTGTGTTGGACTTCTGACCTCCAGGACTGTAAGATAATAAACTGGTGCTTTTGAGCCACTAAATTTGGTGGCAGTTTGTTACAGTAGCAATAGACAAAAGTGACACAAAAGTGAATTTGCAGAGAAGATTTACAAGAGCATGTGATGGCAGTGACCACGGGGGTGACATGGGGCTACCTTACCCTGCTGTTCTCTGGCTCCTCTGGCGACAGGTTTTCTCCCCCACTGCCTCGTACACTTGTGTGTGGAGGGAACTCACTGGCTTTCTTGCATATGCTTGGCACCCTCCTCAGTCCTGTGAAAAGCAAAGACAGAGATACAAAATAGAAATAAATGGAAAGCTCTTGGAACACTCTTCCAAGTGTTCAGAAGGGGCTGGATTTTGTAAGCGTTATTATCTCATGTCTTTTGTCATTTAGTAAAATCTTGCTTGAATATGTCACCCTTGTCACTACTGAGCTTTGGGGTGTCAGGGCAAGCCTGTGGTTGCATTTGAGAAGAAATACTAAAAATCAAACAGGTCACATACACCCCACACAGAATGATGGTAATAGTGGAAAAGGACAAGGGATTCTTTTTTTTTTTTTTTTAGATTTATGTATGTATTTATTTATTTATTTGGCAGAGAGACAGCGAGAGAGGGAACACAAGCAGGGGGAGTGGGAGAGGGAGAAGCGGGCTTCCCACTGAGCAGGGAGCCCAATATGGGGCTCAATTAATGGACCCTGGGATCCTGACCTGAGCCGAAGGCAGACGCCCAGTGACTGAACCACTCAGGTGCCCCAATGACAGGGGGTTCTTAAAGAAAAGATCATAATAAAGACGAGAGTTAGGACCAGACCTTGGTCTTTGGAGGAGAATCATCCTCTAAGTTGGCCACAGAGCACATCTGTGTCGTCCTTAATATTGGAACAATATTTGTACCTTAACACTAAAGGCTTTGGGGGCTTTGAATTGGGCTTTGAAAAAGCACATACTCTTTTTCCCAGAACTGTTTCTCCTTCTTAAGTTCAGCACTGAAAGCGATTACTGCTTCATTCTGCCTCCTTAAAGCTATAGTGAATAATTTTCTCATGAGATGACATGAAAGGTTATTGGAAGCAAACACAATACATCACACTTGTGAGAGGTGTGACCCTAGTTATAAGGGTCAGCCTGTCTGATCAGACCAACCACTGTATAGCTAATTGCTTCCATATTTCCTGGAAAATCCCAAGGCGTCGTTCACAGAATACACCTTCCTGAGCCAATGCACGTACAGTGGACACTCCCCCAACACGGTCATGGCCATGCAGCTCTTTGCAGTCTCCCTGTATTGTGGCAACAGCTAGTTGGTCTGAGAGTGGGCAGTTCACCCAGATTGGTAAGTCAGAGTCTCTACTCTAAGAATTTTACTTTATTTTTTTTTAGTAGGCTCTGCACCCAGGATAGAGCCCAAGGCAGCACTTGAACTCACAACCCTTCAATCAAGACGTGAGCTGAGATCGACAGTTGGATGATTACCCGACTGAGCCACCGAGGCACCCCACTTCTCTAAGAATTTTAGAACTGGAGAAAGAGCAAAAGGGGGAGTGGGCTGCAGAGGACAATGGAGAGAAATGTTTCTGGAGAGTCACAATTGCAACAATTAAACTCAAAAGCTGTTGGGAAACTAACTTTTTTCCATCAGATGACACTCTTAACTGTTTCCGACCGTGGTTCCCATCTGCTCCTGGCTTAGCCGCGTCCCTGACATGGAGCACCCTTCTGCCCTTTTAATAAATTCTCCTTTTGCTTACACTGGTTTGAGTGGGTTTTGTTCACATACGACCAGTGAATCATGACATATAAGCCCCCCTGCTGCGGAGAGAGTATGCGATGCAACAACATGGCTTTTAGGGGGACATGGCCTCGGGAGCCCACTGTCTCACCCACCACTGTCAGTACCTCATTTCTGTCAGCAAATATGCAAGAAGTAACCAGAAAAGAAGGCTGCTTTTAAATGTCTCTTTTAAAATGTAAGGAGGAGGGTCAGAGATCCCCTTGCCAGTCTCCACAATAGCTCTCCGTCTCACTCTTCTTTCTCACACACATCTCAGGAGGGAAATAAACCAAGGATCGGATGGCTTAGTCACTTACAAAAATGGCTACAGTCAGAGAAGGTGAAAGCAGAAACTGACTAGTGGGCTGAATGCCAGAAACAGCTGTCATGGACCAGAATCCACATGACAATGAAGGAGTGCATGGTATCTTTGAAATTAAAATAGGCGTATTCTCCCTGCCCCCCAAACACACAGAATCTCTCTCTCTCTCTCCCTCTCTCTCTCTGTCACACACACACACACACACACACACACTCCTTATTCACTCTTAATGTCTTGTGTCCCACTCCATCAGTTCAGGGGTGGGAAGACAGAATCTCCTGAGATCACAGCATGATCACGTGGCGGAGAAGTGGCTGTCAGAGCCAATGTAATACGAGATCTGACCTGAGCTAAGACAGGGCATAAAGCCACAGTGCGCCTTACTAACTGGTTTCTGCACTGTCCCAGATAGAAAACACTCCTTGGGCACGTGCAGCATCTCTACAGTCTACTTTTGACCAGCTCTCTTAAGCAACAAAAATGAATCCAAAGTGTTTACTTTAACCATCCTACCTGTTCTTGTGCACAATTTCAATAACATGCTGTATTTTTAATAAAAAATTAAAGGAATGCAATTTTAGAAAAACGTGTCAGGAATATTTATTCTCCAGCGAAACTGAAGATTATATATCCCAAGTCTAAAATTACATGTTCTTTACTACACAAACAGGAAAAGATTTATGAGTGAAAGGAATATAACAGCAGATTTGACATTTATGCAAAAATATTCAAAATTGAAATGGTATAGGTCAAACCATGTGAAAATGCCGATACATTCCTTCCGTGAGGCTTACAAGTATGGGATTTGGAGTCAGGTGGAACTCAATTCACACATGAGCTGCCCTACTTACCAGCTGTGCACAATTTCTTAGGCTCTCTGGGTCCCAGTTTCAACATGTGTAGGGCGGGGTGGAGAGAATATCAAGCTCCCCAGGTTGCTGCACGAGGGGGCTCTAACAGGTGCTCTAGCAGGTGTAAGATAAACTGCCAGCCCCAGTAAAGGGCAAAGAGAAGCTTCAGGCATTCTAAGAACCAAAAGGTCCTTCTTTTCTTCTCTCTTCTCAGAGGTTTTCTAGTTGTTCTTTCCTATATTTAAGCCTAAAGAACTGCCCCAAGCCAAGAGGAATAGAAAGTCATTACTCAGGGATCTTCAAAAGGGAAGATTAAGAAATCTATGCACGAGAGAATTTCTTCAACGCAAACTTATCTGCAAGGTAGAACATTTTCTCTCTTTCTCTTTTCTGGCATTCTCAAAAAATAAGAATAAGGAATATTTCACACTTGTCTCCCAAGACAAAATAAAACAAAAACCCTATTCAGCTATTCCTTATTCAATCTAGATTTGCAGACTTGCCAGGGTTCACAAAACCCGTGTTTAAAATTCTTATTCTCACCTCCACTTCTGTCCCTTACCTAACCCAACTCTACCTCTGTGAACCCCCTCCCCTCAAGACAATCATTCAGAACATGGCATGTGGATGCTTCCAGAGGCTACGTAAGCCCAGCCTGGCTTCGCGCAGACACACGCATCTAAGTGACCAATGATTTATGTCAGGAGAGAGGAGGTACGCATGTCTCCAGCCTTATGTAATCTTCACAATGATCTTTCACAGCAGTTAACGTTTTAGTCACTTTACAGGTGAAGGATCTGTCCCAAAGCAAGATGGAATAGCTTTCCCAAAGCCCCATGTCTGACTTCAGAAACCTCACAGCCTGAGTAGTCCTTACAGAGAATAATTCATATTATGTCGTCCCTCTGCTAAAGACTTCTCAATGATTTCACATCACACTTTCAGTAAAGTCCAGACTCCTCCTCACAATATGAAAGACTTACCATGATCTAGCCCCTGACTTCTCCAAACCAGCCAGGCATTGGCAATCAGGAATGCTGACATAAATTGGCTACTAGGAGCAAATCTGGTTAATATATCAAGTAATAAAGTATAATGTTTGGAATGATTTTCTCTGCAGGGCAGAAATCAGTTGTTTCTACTTTCTCACCATGGGCCAGAATCATTTGCCTTGCTATCAGTTTTCCACAACATAATTTCTATCTCTACAAAGGAGTACAATATCCATCAATATAAAGACTACCAAACATGTCATTCTATATAAATGGCTAATCCCCAAAGTGTCTAGCACTCCACTGAAAGGACATTCAGTAATCTCTCTTGCATATGTCCAAGACTTGGACAATTTTTCCTGACAATAACTTTGCTGTACCTTGGCTTTTCATGTAGTTGGGAGAAGATTAGTGTCAGGTCTTGCTTTCCTTGGAAGTGGTTCAGGTTAGAGGAAGGAGATTGTAGGCTCTGCTGATTTGGGCAGAGATGACATTTTCCAAGTTCACAGCTCTGAACAATGCGTGGTACATGACAGGCATTCGATAACCATTTGTGGAATATATGAATAAAGGAGCACAGAGTTAAGGGGGGTTTGAATCCCAGCTCTGTCATTTACCAGCTGGGTGACCTTGGCCAACTTAATTATCAGAGTCTCGGTTTCCACACTTTTGAGATGGAAATAGTAACACCTACCTGGCCGGTTTTTGTGAAGATTCAAAATAGTGTTTATGAAGTACCACACAGGGTGTCTAGCATATGGTAGGCTTTCGGTATACAACAGTTATTGCTTCAAATGGGGGTGATCACTTCCTCTACCCATATGGAAACCACATATCTCCTACAAAAATCTGGTGGGCAAATTTTCAGCCATAAGTTCTTCCTGTTGTTATCCTAATAATTAAATCCTAATAATCAAACTCATACCCAAAGACAGAAAACCAAATCAGCAAATTACCATCAAAAGAATCAACTATTTAAAATATTAAAAAAAAAAAAACTTTTCAGCAGAGAATGTTAACAATAAACAGAAGTAGACATCATCGGAAGGGGTTCCACATTATTTTAAAGCAAACCTTAGACTAAAATTATAGAAGGAGGAAAACTTTTCTTCTTTCTCTTAGTTTTAGTGGCTGGGGGACTTGTAAATTGAGTTGACAAAAGACAGCTTAATAGGAGAGAAGGCCTATCAATTTATTTTAATTTTATGTGTACAGAGACATCACAGGAGGTGAAAACCCAAAGGAGTGGTGAGATTTGGAGTTAATGTACCATCTTAATAGGGGGCATGGGGAAGGGAGACAAGAGGGACACTTCTGGGAGAACAACTGACTCCTTAGAAGTGGTGGGGGAGAGGGCATTCACAGAAATGTGATGAATTTTTTGAAAGATAAATGGGTCTTTGAGGAATAGATGGGAGACAGTTTGTGTCAGTGTCCATCCAGGTGTGGAGTCAATTTCTCCTCTCCCAGAAGAGAAGGTTAGGGTTGCTCCCAGGGAGAGGATCTACGACAACTGAGTTCTTTGGAGAGGCACTGCTTTTAGGCAGGTAAAGGATTTCAGGAACTCAGATGCTCTCAACTGAAAATAATTCTTACACAGAAGTGGCATAACTTGAGGTGGCATATCCTGATCCCCATCATATCATCCATCCATAGATGAACTCAGCTGTTTTTAAAATCAGCTCTGTATGTAGAAGAGACACTCGGAGGGCAAGAATTGTCTAAAGGAGAACTGGAGTGGAGGCACCTGCAGGAGATGCACTCCAATGTCAGAAAATGTAATTCATGGTAAGCGATGGAGTTCAAAATGTGCTATCTGAAAACATGGTACCTTGGCATCTTGAAGATTATAAGCTGAAGGAGGCTGAGAAAACAGCAGGAATGGGAAGGTCCCTCTGACCTTCCCCCTCCATTCTCCCTGAAGCAGGTGAGAAGACCTTGTGTAAGAGGTGCCCTCCCTACACCCAGAGGAAAGGACCACCGTTATGTCCAAGACAGAGACAGAAGGGCACAGGGAGGAATCTGAATGAACAAGTCTAGCTAACCTCCCCCTAGTTTACTAGAGCTACCTCACACTCCCTAACCTATCACAACTTTCCAGGACTATGCATTGGCCTTCAAACCCAGCATAGAAATACTCAGGTTTAACAGTTTCTTTGGGTCTTCATTTCCTTATGAAGCCTCCTGTGTCATGTAAAACTTATATTAAATACATTTGTCTGCTTTTCTCCTGTTAATCTGTCTTTGTCAGTTCAATTTTCAGACCAAGCCAGGAACCTTAAGAGGGTTAATGCAAACTTTTTCCTCCCCTACATAAGCCTGGGAGTTTAGTGAGACATGATTAGTATCAAGTTCAGGCAATCAATTAAGTGTTTTTTCTGGTCATTTAACTGGAAGATAGATCTAAGTCTGACAGGCCGCTTTTATCTTTCTCCTAATTCTTCCTGGAGCCTGACCTCTTCCAGAAAGTAGCATCTGAGTGGGGGCAGGGTCCTCCTCCAAAGGATGTGCATTTGGGAGGTATCCCAGCTTAGCCTCCAGAGTAAATGAAATGTAAATCCAGTTGAAGAGAAGCTAATGATTCCTCTAGTGTTGTTCCTAAGGAAAGGAAGTGTTGTTCCTAAGGAAAGGAAGTAGACTCAGAGACTTGTGTTTCTCCAGCAGTAGCCTCTTTGGGGAGAGCTGAGAGCTGAGAGAAGTGGAATCCTAGGGGGAGTGATGTAGCAACAATTTTTAGAAATTGGAGCCAGGGCAGTCAGAAGGTGCTTTGCCTATAAGCTGGGTGTGTAGAGAAGGGTGGGCCAAGCTCAATGTAATCCTGTAGGACTTAGATGGTGTAAGAGGCAAATATAAATTAAAAATAAGAGGCTTAATTCTTCCTGCTGAAAATCAGGGAAGAGACTTACCCCTCTTCCCCACTGTTTTCTTTCAGATTTTCTTTCTTTATCCTTTCAAACATATGTAAATCTTTTTAATGGTTAAATAAGCCTCTTGCCAGTCTTGCAACTCAGGAGAATTTCCTCAAGGACAGGGCAGCAGTCTCTCTGGAACGTAATCATTAAGAAAAAATAAGGCCTATCCCCCATTTCAAAGGAAATTAGAAAATATCGTGGGACCTGGGAGCAGATGGATATAACTTGTCACCTAACTGCAAATTGCAAAACCTATCTAATGTACTCATTACATAATATATAAAAGAACAAGATTTCCCTGTTTTTGCAAGCCCTTCGGTGGGTTGCCAGTGACACACATCACCTTCTGGTTTAATGCTTGTTTGATATCAAAATAGTTGTCTTTCTCTCCCACCTTTGTGTAGAGGTTTTCTGGGTTGGGAGATTTTTATTTCTAATTATAGTTTCCCAACAGTTGATTGAAACCCAGAGAACAAGGTGAACTTAGGGTTCAAGTGCCTTCCCAAAGGCCAGGGAAATGGGAACAATTAGCTCAGACTCAGACTGGAAAGTAAAAGCAAACTAGGTAATAGCAACGAGGTAAAAAAAAAAAAAAAAAAATAGCATGGTTGTTAAATTAACGTATTTTGGTCTTTGATACCCCTAGGTTCAGGATCTAGTTTTATCACTTACTAGCTAGGCAAGTTACATTCTCTGAATCTCTGCTTTCACCTGTAAAATCAGCATAAATAGCACCTACCATAGAGAGATCTCATGAGGATATGATAATTTAATCAGAGCACTTAGTCCATGCCTTCCCTATGGGTGGATTCACTCATTCTTAACTATTCCTAATGTATAATCTTAGCTATTTATAATAACTTGTAAATGTTATTATTATAAAAACCCAAATTACATTTAAATGAATGCTTTATTTATTTATTTATTAGAGAGAATGAGAGAGAGCACACGCGTGCATGTGCGCACAAGTCAGGGGGAGGGGCAGAGGAAGAGGGATAGAGAGAACCCCAAGCAGGCTCCACACTCAGTGCAGAGCCCAACAGCTGGATATCATGACCCTGACATCATGACCCAAGATGATATCAAGAGTCAGATGCTTAACTGACTGAGCCACCCAGGTGCTCCACACTGAACTACCTTTAGAAAAAATAGCTGTTGAACTGTAACCCAATGATTTATACTTGGCTCCAAGATTCCCTGTTCTGCAGTAAATCACAAAGGGCTGTGGTGAATATAGTAGGAGAGATTTAGGTGAGATGCATAGGATTATGGACTGGGATTTTGACAGAATCACTTTTGGAGCTTTTTTTTTTTAAACCTGGATTCCCTACATGGGAGCAGTAGAAAAATATCCATTGTTGTGAAATCTGCACATGCCCACACACACCACACACAGCCAGTGTGCAAGTGACAATGGGCTCAGGCTTGTTACATCCCTGTGTCAGGGAGGAGAAAAGTCTCTTCCTTCTACTGTTCCAGTTTCTAACTAGGGCCCATCTTATGAAAGACAGACTAACGTAAAGAAATTTCTTTTCTTGTATATCTCTCATATACATGGGAGAAACTCAGTGATGAGTAAACTCAAAAAGGTGGCTAAAACTTGAGCTTAAATACCATCTTCAGCTAAAACAGAGGAAGAGAGGTGTACGGGGAGGCCAGTTATGGGCAAATGACCAGGAAAAGTACAGTAAACAAGGGTAAGGTTTGTTATGCAGATTTAAGATTTGTTGTACAGATTGAAGTACCTTCTAAATTAATAAGAGTCTCTTAGGATTTAGAGTCATCTTTCTCCTCCTGGTACAGAGATGGAGACACTCTTACAAATGGAATTTCCTTTATAAAAGTAAATACCCCTTACAAAAGGGTAACTACTCTGTTTTCAGAGCTTCTCATGTATCTGCAATCCTTAAGCCAAAAAGGCATATTTAAGGTGGCATATTCTGGCCTCCTAAAACTACCTTTCCATGATCATCTGAGAGATGGCAGAAGCACTTTGATTGTGGACTCTCGTGTGCTATCACTCCCCTGGACCATCTCCATTAGTAAGTATGAACCTTTAACTATGGGGGGTGGGGGCTTCCATTCTAGAAGTTGCCAGTGTCAGAAGACATTTCTATGCCATTCATAAATACGACTGACATTCCTAATCATTTCTGAAATAATAGGTTGGTTTTTTGTGTGTTTTCATGAAAAACAGACATTATTTCTCGGAGCTCTCTCTGAAGTGCTCCAAAGTCAGTATTGGAAAATGTTGACTATGGAGCCATAGAAACCTCATTGGGAAGTCAGAGCACCTGGTGAAAATGCTCAGTACATTTGTCAGAGCTCCCAAGAGCTGATGAAAGAAAGTTCATGCTCCGGTGGGTTTCTTCATAGTCAAGAAACCCCCTCACAAAGCTGTCTTTGTAAGGAGGCCATAGCTCTGGGACTGAGCCTGTCAGGCCGACTTCCAGGCTCAGAAGTAAGTGAGTCCCAAGCCTGACCCCAGCTGGAAAAGTAGAATGTGCTAGAGGAAAAATCTGGGAGGAAGAAAAAGGCAACTCATTAAACTGCCTGCCACATAAAACACAGATAGTTTTAGAGATAAGGAGAAAGTGTAGTTTCTCAGATCTAGAAATAGTGTTTTCAAGTATGTTCATCATAGGGAATCTGTTCCAAAGTTGGAGGGCTGATCCTCCACTCCCAAGAATTCTGCAGGGAACGTATGTGCACAGATGCCGCCCACATCTGTTCTGAACTCAATTAATATGTTCAGTGGGGGAATGAAATTTTAAGGCCTCAAAAATAGCACTGGTGGATCAGAGAGCCGTTCAAAGGGGAATTTTTAAATGCCTGGGGTTGGAATTCTAAACTGCGGGCTAAAAGAGGATCCAGTGCTTACTGCACGTCTCCGTCCGGGGTGAGCAATGAATCTTAATGGAATTCAATTTGATGATCAATGGCTACAAGTTATTCTATCTGTCACTTGAGCCAAACTCAAAAAGAATCATTATTTTAGTCATATATGATGCAACTTATGATAAAAAGCACTTCATTTAAAGATGCATTTGTAGAGCCTAGAGTTAAAAAATGACTAAGAAGACACTTTAGGTGATACAAACAAACTTAACACTTTGTGAAGTGGACAGTCCTTTCAGAGAACTGCAAAATGGGGCAGAAGGCAACAAGAGTCTATAGGGTAAAGAATAAAGAACAAGGAGGAGAGAAATAGAAAACATCTGATTGGCTACAGCCACACAGTCAACCTTATTTGGGGGGAGAAGGCCCAAAACTGGTTTGGTGTTTGGGGACTGGCTGACTGAATACACTGCTTTTCTGGTCAAGCAGAGCATTTGTTCAGACATGAACATTACCCAAAATTTGGCTTGCTGGCACGGCACCCTCTGAAGAAGCGGCTCCATCTGGGGTCTAGACATTGATTTCAACTCAAGGTAAGTGCCTCCATATCACTGGATTTGAAAATATTTTATAATTGATGGCAAAATTTACTAACTATAACCTAGAGTTATTATACTTGTGACATGTTGTTTTTTCCCCACAACAGAATACAAATCTGCAAATCCAGAGGAGCACGAGGTGGCTTTTTCTATGTTCTGGGTAAGCGCCCAACCACCACGTCCATTACAAAATGCCCAAGTGCTAATTCTTCTTGCTCGTCCAACCACCACGTCCATTACAAAATGCCCAAGTGCTAATTCTTCTTGCTCGTTGTCAGGTGTTTTTTCTGATGGTGAACTCACAGAGCACAAAACTAACTCTGTTAAAGATGCCAGGGCTTTGCAAACTTTTTCAAAAGGCAACAGAGGGAGGAGTAGTAACAAACCAACACCAGCAAGAATGTTGGTGCTGGCATTTAAGTTGCTATTCAAGGGGATTATGATTATTATTATTAAAATCCTACTCTCACCCTGCTTTCCTTTAATCATATTGATGCCCTTTCTTTTACTTGGTGAAAAGAGGTTTCCACTGGATTTTTCCATAAGTCATCCTGTAGCCTTTTGGCCTTTCACGAAGTTTTCTGAACATGAGAGTGGTGAGTTTTGCTGTGAAGGCTCCTTGGTAGAGATTAATGAAATTTCAAAGATGTGCACCACTCATTCTGTTCATTTGGAGCCACACGACCCTTTCCTTTATAAGTATTTTGGCCTTTAGTATTTTGCTCAGAGTACAAGGCATCACTGTTTAATAAGCATTTGAAACTATTACTTTATATTATTGCATTTTAAATGCTAGAGAGATGACAGACACACTTAAGAGGAATTACTAAAGCAATAACTCAGTGTCAGTTTATACCAGTAGCCATAAATGTCTAGCATCATGTTCTTGCAGTTTATAATTTCATTTAAATCCTAATTGATTATGACTGTTGAGTATGAGGAAATTCCAGGCAGAGGGGAAAATACAAGCAAGGAGTTAGAAGCAAGAATGTGCAAGATCCATTTGAGGAATAGAAAGCTGTCCAGTTTGACTAGAGCATACATGAGATATAGGACAGTTGCAACAAGAGATAAGGCTGGAAGGTGATTCTCAGAGGATAACTGAAGAGTTGAAAATCAGACTGAGATATCTATACCTGGTTCTGAGGGCACTAAGGGCATGCTGAATATTTTAAAGCATGGAACTTGCATGATTCTAGCCAGGCTTCAGAAAGATTAATAGAGCAGTGACTGTAGAAGAGAAGAGAATTAGGAAAGCAGAGGGTATTGGAGCCAGGACTGGATTCAGGGGTCCCTGTTAAAGCCATTACAACATCTCTACTTGGATGGCCTCAGCCCTCTTAAATCTAAGATCACCAAGACAGAACACATCAGTTTTTCCCACTGAGTATGCTTTCCCCTTAGTCTTCTCCATCTGAATAAATGGTACCACCACCCACCAATTCCTTCAGTCAGAAACTGGAAGTCACATTTGATTCTTCCCCTTTTCCTACCCCCACTGTGACCCACCAGGAAGTCTTGACAGCACTACCCCCAAAGAACATCTCTTATCCAACCACTCCTCTCCATGTCCCCTGCCAAAACCTAAGTCTAGGGCACATGAACCTTCACCGGGACAACTGCAACAACATCCTGAATGGTGTCGCTCTGTTCACATTCTGCAAATGGAGCCCAGAGAGATCTGCTCCAAGTGTAAATCAGACAGTATCACTCTGTTTACAACTCCCCAATGGTCATCTGTGTGTTTAGAATAAAATCCAAACTTTTTATCTCAGCCTAAAATGTCCTACCTATTCTGTCGTCTCCTTAACCCTCAAGATTTAATCTCTCTCCTCTTATTCATGACGTGTTAGCCTCCCTTGTCACCTGCCCTTAGAAGGTTCCTCCCCACCTCAGGTTCTTTTTGGTTTCTCAGTACCAATAGTATAACTCTGAAAACAAAAGCTAGTGGAGTAGCAGCGAGGTCTCATTCTTTCACTGTGAATTTTTCCCAAACAGGGATGTTATCTCACTCATTAAATCTATAGCTTTTCAATAACACATATAAAGATTTTTGTTTGTGGTCACAGCAGCTATTGTAGACATTAACTGTAATAAAGAGGGTCATCTTATGGAGAGCCCCCAAATGGAAGACTCTCCTGGCTCATTTCCTCCCCTTGTCTCTCTGGGGTGACATCTGGTTGATACAAAACAGAATATCAAAGATGGTAGGGGGAAGGGAAGGGAGGGGTGAGATTTCTGCTGGAAGGTTTGTCCTGAGGCTGCATGGACTCCTCCCACCCCCTAACTCCAACACTGTTCCCTTTGCCAAGTCAGTTTCTCTAAAGAATCCTTGGTTCATTCAGGTGTGCAAAGCTTCTATTACTTTATGTTACCGGAAAAGAATATATGCCCTTGAACATGTATACATCACATCTCCCTTCCAAATCACATCCCAACTAAACCCATCCTTAAGATTTTTGAATACATATATTCAAAATACTTTCTGTGCATATAGGCATCAGTTAGTAATAAAAAATTATCCCCAAACTTTGTACTTCGTGGCTTAGAACTATATATAGATATAGATATCTTCAAATATATATATATATATATATATATCTCCATATACATCCCCCCCAATGATTCTATGAATGGTCAGGACTCTGAAGTTCTAGGACATAATGAGGATGGCTTGTCCAGCTTCACAATATCTTGGGCTTAGCTAGTTCATCAGGAAGACCCTCTGACTTGATGTTGGAGATTGAAACCATCTAAAGGTTCATCCACTCACACTTGGGAGCCTGAGATGACTTGAAAATTAGAGCTGCTGACTGGACTGCTCCATCTGCTGAAAAAAAAGCAGGCTAAGATAATAGGAACAAAGATGGGAGTCATATACCAGGCAGAAGGAAAAGCATCTGTATACCAAGGTTCCCTGGTGGGAGGGAGGACAATGCATTAGATGTAAGGAAAGAAAGCCAGTAAGGCTAGACACACACACACACACACACACACACACACACACACACACACACGGGGGGGGCGGGAGGAGAGAGAGGAGTCCCAGGTAAGAGGTCAGATACCACATGTCCTTACAGCCCAGTTTTAAATTTGTGGTTGTGTTTTACCTTAACAACAATGAGGAGCCAGTTAGAATCTTAACTGTGAGGTTGAGGCACTAGGGATTAGGGCTCCAACGTCTTTCCTTTTGAGGGGGACACAATCAACCCATAACAGATGTCAATAGCATTCTACTGCTGCTAGTCCCTGGTGCTCCACCTCCTCCTGTAGGGTATCGCGAGCTTTCTTACACTTACATAAATGATCCCTTCATGAAATTCTCTTAGGTTCAACCCTTTAGTGTCCAGGATTGCTCTGGGACCCTGACTCATACAGCCATTTTGAGAGCTATTTAATAAAGAAAGCGTACAGGGCTTGGTGATGGGTTGCATGGGTGAGGAGTGGAAATGAGGCAAAGGGTCAGATGTAATCCCCAAGTTTCTGTCTGGTGTAATTGATGGGTGTGGTGCCTTTCACTGAGATCAGGCATGCATAGAAGGACCACTGCAAAGGAGATAATGATATGTCTTGAGACATATAAAGAATGTATGAGACACACACACACACACAAATCCTGAATGTCTGTGCGTTATAGAGTTTATGTGACATATAAAGTCAGCATGGATTCAAATCCTGGCCCTGCCAATTACTGGTTGAGCCACCTAGGACTTTGTATTCCTTATTATCTATAGAATGGACATCACAATTCCTGCCTTACAGGGTTGCTCTGAGGACTGATGAGATGAGCCATAGAAAGCACTTAGCAAAGTGTCTGACATTTACTAAGGAAGCAATAAATGCCAGTATTAGCAGTATTACTCTTACATACTTACTTTCCATCTGGAGAAAGCATCATCAATAATAAAGGTCTTGAAATGATCCACCTGAACATGGTCTAATTCCTATTTTCCACTGGAAATTTAAAACTATTTTAAATGCAGTGCAGGATGGAAATAAAGTTGCTAGGAGGCTCGTACTTCTAAAGCTTTCTCTTTTCTATTTGGTTTTGAACTCAGTAAGCCCATTTAAAACAGTTTCTAACTGTGATGCTGGATATCAGTTGGAGATGTGGATACATTTCAAAGCAATGTAGATATTTTAGGATGTAAAGAGGGCTTGGGGAAATTATGTCGTCTGACCTCTAATTTTCGGATGAGGAAATGAAGACCTGAGAGGGTAAATGACTCATCTCAGGCCACACAACTACAGGCAGAGTTGGGGCTAGAGTCCAATCTCATGACTCAGACGCTGGCCTTTTCATCTCCAGCACAGCAGCCTCCAGCAAAACAGTCCGGAAACATGTTTATTGCATGGAGTTTTAAATTTATATAATGAACACAACCCCTCTCTAAAAGAAAATACAAGTTGAAATGAGGAATGAGGGACCGAAGTAAAAGTTCAAACCATTACTATTTGTTTGTTTGATAAATCCACGGAAACAATTCTTTCTGAAAAACAGATGAAAAATTTAACTGGCATTTTAAACTTTCATAAATGTATGTTGTTAGCAAGGTGTCTGACTACTTTTACACACGGGAATAGACTTTTTTCACACTCCTGCCACTTTTCAAATTTATTTTGAAGACTTTTTTCCTCTGTGACAATCAAGTAACGTAACTGTTTTCAAAATTGTCTGTCCTAAAGAGATTTTATTTTAAAGAATTTTGACTCGATGAAGCAATGGAATTTTGAGGAGATAGTTATATGCCTTTTTATAATCAACCTAGTTTCTGAACATTGAGTTAAAAAAAAGTCTAAACATCAGACCTGGGTCAATCATCTTGTTGTATTTGTATTTGATTATGTGGAACCACATAAATCAGTTTTCTTGCTTAGACAGGAAGAAAGCCAGAGATAGTTTATCTCTCCATATCATCTTTTCTAGTGTAGGAAAAAAGAGATACAGGAAGAAAGAAAAACTGCAGGGCAAAATTGGAAAAAAATTAAAATATCACACTTCCTGATGTTAGGAGAAAGGAATATAGTTTTTTGTATTGAAAAAAAGAATGTGTTCGGTAGACATAGTATTCGAGAGAAAGGCCAATCTAACTGAACTGGATTATGTTAAAAGAATTCTATTATCTCAGAGACTTGGTATCCATAGCAACTGAGACATCTCCATACTTACTCTTTCCATCCATAATGAGGGAAATAAACAGCCAAAGAGCTTGCCATTTCCCAATATCATTATATCATAGCTAATAAGTTATTATTTGACTGAGACATCTTAACAAACCCTACTGCTGTTTTACTTTTGAAACAGGACCCCTCCCCCCCAAAAAAGAAGAAATAAGAACTTGCAACCAAGATACAGGCATGAAAAATCAGCTCACAAAGGACAGTTATAAAGCACATCCAAGGAGGGAAGGAGTTACTCTCTGAACTTGGTCACTGGCTGATGTCCAAGGTAGAGAAGCGTGTTCTGGGCTTCTGCCAAGCTACAGGTCCCCTCATCCTCCATCCATGTAAACTCTGTTGGTTAGATAGGGAGTCCAGACCTAGGCAGACCACCCTCAAAGAGCCCAAAGATATTCTAAACAGAATGCTCAACCAGTGACAAATGTGTGGCTTTTGCATATATAACTGATTGTTGTTAGAGGATAGTAACTTTTTATTCATTCATCAAACATTTGCTGCATATCTATATGTTCCAGTCACCGTGGAAGGCCCTGAGGATGTTAGATGTGAATGAGACAGTCCTAGCTATCCAGAAGTTCACATCTTGTGTAGAATCGAGATTTATCACATTTCCTATTAATATTAGAAAAGGACCATTAACAACCACCTATGACGGGCACATTGTTAGATAATTCCCTTAGGACTCAGAACAGTTTCTTGCAAACAACTGACACAAAGTAAATGTTGATTAAATATGACAACTTAAGGGAATGATCAGGATGAAGCTAAGAAAAAACATGAGAATTATAGGTAGCAGGGAGGTCTTCAAAATACAAAGCCTCAAGTTTTTTAGTTGATGAAATAGTGCAATTTATACATCATTATAAATAAAGATAAATATAATTAAGGGTTTCAGAAATAATTCAGCAGTAAGCTGGGACTCAAACCCATGCAGTCTGGCTCCAAAGATTTTTGTGCTAAACCACTATACCATGATGCCATTTAGGGCAAAGTAGAACAGGAAAGGAGGACAGATGTGGAATTCTTTCTATATCCATGGTGATTTCAAAAAAAAAAAAAAAGAAAGAAAGAAAGAAAGAAAAGAAAAAAGAAAGGAAAGGAAAGGAAAAGCAAACCAGTGCTTAAGTGCAAACTGCAAACCTTTAGAAGTCAAACATACAAGTTGAACTATATCTATTCATTCATTCGTTTATTCAACAAATATTCTTTGTGTCTCCCTAAGCCAAGTGTTCTGGGCGCTAGGATTTTCATGTGAAAACACATTCAACCATTATTCTCATTGTCTATTTCCTCCATAGGACTGGCCACCTTCAAACACACCCTATGCTTCACTTATTTATTAAGGTTATTGCTTATTGTCTGTCTGGTTTTAACAGAACATAAACTCCACAAGGACATGAATTGAGAAAAATTGTCTAGAACACTGGTTGGAACATTGCTTAGTTGAAACTTTTGAAGTCAAAAGTGTGTGTCCTTTTACTTTGCTCTTCATTTTTGGGATTGTTTTGGCTAATTTTGGTCCCTTCCATTCCATATAAATTTTAAGATCAGCTTGCCAATTTCTACAAAGAAATCAGCTCAGATTGATAGGAATTGTGTTGAATCTGTAAATGAATCTGGAGAGTACTGCCATCTTAATTTTTCCAATCCATAAATATGGGATGGTCTTCCATTTATTTAGATCTTTAGTTAGATCTTCTTTAATTTCTTTCAACAATATTTTGTACTTTTCCTAGTTGTTCCTTAGATTTTATTATTTTTGATGCTACTGTGAATATGATTGTTTTGTTAGTTTTGTTTTTGGATTATTCATTGTAAAATGTATAAAAATACAATTTATTTGTATCCTGCAAACTTGTTTACTAGCTTTAATAGTTTTTAGTGGATTCCTTAAGATTTTCTGTATACAAGATCATGTTATCTGCAAATAGAGATAGTTTTACTTCTTCCTTCCCAATATGAATGCCTTTTATTTCTTTTTTGGTCTAATATCCCTGGCTGGAATCTCCAGTACAAGTTGGATAGCAGGGGTGAAAACAGACATCCTTATCTTGTTCCTGATCTTAAGGAAAAAGTATCCACTCTTTCATCGTAAGTATAATGCTAGTTGTGAGGTTTTTGTAGATGCTCTTTTTCAAAGGTTGAGGAATTTCCCTTCTAGTTCTCATTTGTTGAATGTTTTTTTTTATCATGAAAGCATTTTGTCAAATGCCTTTTCTGCATCAATTGAGATGGTTCTGTGACTTTTTGTGTTTTTTTTTTATTCTATTAATATGATATATTACATTGATTTTCAGGTGCTGAACTAACCTTGCATTACTGGGATTGTAATGTTGAGAATTTTTTGCATCTATATTCATGAGAAATTGATCTGTAGTTTTCTGGTGATGGCTTTGGTTTTGATATCAGGGTAATACTTGCCTCATAAAATGAACTGGTTCTCTCTGTTCTTTGGCTTGCCTAATCTCTATCTGTCTTCAAGTTTGCTAATTCTTTCTTCTATCAGTTTAAATCTACTGTTGAGCACCTCTGAGTTTTTTTATTTTAATTATTGAACTTCTCAACTTAAGAATTTCCACTTGGTTCTTTTTTATATATAATTTCTATCTTTTTATTGATACTCTCTATTTGATTCAACACTGTCATATCTTCCTTTATTTCTTTAATCATGCTTTGGTGTAGCTCTGTGAACATATTTTTAATGGCTGTTTTAAAGCATTTTTCTGTTAAATCTGACATCTTGTCACTCTCATAGGCAGTATGTATTGTCTGCTTTTATCTCCATGTAGGGGTCATACTTTCCTGTTTCTTTGCACGCCTCATAAATTTCTTGTTGGAACTGGATATTTTAGATAGTCTATTGTAGCAGTTCTGGGTACTTAGACTCCCCTCTTCAGGGCTGTTGTTATTGGTTATTTTTTTCTTTATTGTCTTGCTGGATTATTTTATTGAAGTCTATTTCTTTCTCCTCCCATAATGTTAAACCTCTAACGTTACTCCTCAGCAAAGCATGCCTTTGGGTATGCCCTCAGTAACCCTGGAATGACAGTTCTGTTGGTAGGGCTCTCTTTCTTTCCCCAAACTACACTCAGCTGTTAAACTCTACTAATTGCCAGCTGATTATGTTACTGTTTTCAACAATTCCCTGGGTCATAAATAGCTCTGCAAATTACTCCAATCAGATTGTGGCTCCTTTGAAAGAGTAGTTTCTGATGTTAGTGTTCGATATTTCATTTCACCCCAGGAGGACTCCTCCTAACTGAATTATTCTGACACACTCCTGTAAAGTAGTCAACCTACAGTGTAGGCTCTATCTTCATTAAATCCACCAATTTGCCTCCCAATTTCATTTCATCCCTAGCTCCACTAATCTCAAGAGTGTCCTTTGGCATGCACTTCTCCAAGGTCTGCTGCAAATGAAGTCAGTTCCCTTGGGAAGAGATTGAGAGCTACCTGTTTATGGCCTGCTCCTCCCCCCAGGCAGTTTCTGAACCAGAGTTTCGGAGCTGGAGATGGGGACAAAAGTAAATTTCTCTCTGAATGACACTTGTGCTCTAGGAGCTGAAGGCTTAGGTAGATGGGGGAGGAAGCAGCATCAGCTTGCCTCTCCTGGCATGGAGCCACGACCTCATGAGCTGGGGTACTCCAGTACACTCAGCATGTCATGCCCAAGGTACAGTCTCCATTCCATGAGTGGGGCTGAGGGGAAGGGCACCCTTATTTATTGATTGCATTCACCCAGAACTTAGCCTCAGCAACAGATAGCTGTGGATAGGATGAGAAATGCTGAAGTCTTTCTCCTCCTGGGAAGAAAACCCTTCCACTGGGAGCTGGAAGAGGAGAAGGAGAGAGTGGTCGTTGCTCAGGTATCACAGACTCTCATCTTTCTTACCAAGTTTTTGTAAATTTTCTGGAATAGATGTTTTTTCATTTGCTGTTTGCCCTTAGAACCATTTCAAGGGGCTTTAAATTTTTGAAAAATACTTTCACCAGTTTCTCTGTAAAGCAAGTCAGCAGAACAGTACAGCAACCCTTCATTTTAATGCATTTATTCATTGCTAACTTACAGCAGAATGGCTATGGAATATATGCTGTCCACTTATTAATAGGTTTGTAGCAACTAGTGACATGGTCTGAGATCCCTAATTAATAGTGACAAAATGCTTATGGGGAACAATGCTTTGCTCTAGTGAGATCACAGGCACCAAGGAAAAACAGCTCATGGAAGATGCAGGTTTGTCAGTGATTGGATAAATGTTATATGATAACACAAATGATTAAACATCTAAAGCTCAACCTGTTGTATGGGCTTTGAAGAAGCTGCAAACCAATTAGTCTTTTTATCTTTCAGGAACAGCCTGGAAAACAGGATCTTAATTCAAGCTCAGCTTGATTTCTGGACTACAGAGAATAAGAGATGTCAGTGACATAAAACAGGAAACAATTGATGAGGTCTTATCTGAGTTTTAAAGGCTGAATGCTTGGAAAAGCTCTAGTCATTTGCAATAATCACATTTACATCTACCTTGATGAAAATGAGGCACCACTAAACCTTGGGATGATTCTCAGCTCTGGAAAGTATTTCATATTGTCTAAAGTCTTCAGAGAAGTGCTGAGCAAGAAGCACCTGCTGTTACATTGTGACTATTAAGAACACAGAGTCCTTCTGTTGCGGTTACACCTTTCCTTTGATGATAACACCTAGCACCCAAGAAATACCAATGAATCTGAAATAGAGGAGCCCATGTTTTCTAAAGATGTTTCAGCAGGAAAAGAGATATGATATGCTCAAATATATATTGTTTGACTTTTGCCTCTAGGGGTATTTTCCTCCCTCAATGGACTTAAAAAACGATTTCCACTATGCTTTTATATCTTCTAAGCAGAAAATATGGGAACAGCAGGGGATTGACATTTAGTTCATTAGGGTGAAACTGAGATTGCTCATCCTCGTGCCTGTGGTTACTGAAGAGATTCACTCTCCCCAGAGAACAACTTACTCTACATCTGTGTGTCCAGAGCCATCATGAAATGATATTTATTTAGTTGGGTCATATTTTGTAAACCACCTTTTGAGTCCTTTCTTAGAATTTGTAAACACCATGTTAGTTTACCATGTACATAATTCAAGTAATAATAATGTAACCAGACACATATACATGCTCACTATGTACCAGGATCTGCTCTAATGGCATCATGTGTATTAATTCATTAATCATCACAACAACCTCATGAAGAATGTAAGGCACAAAGAGGTTAAGTAGTTTTTCCAAGGTGACACGGCCAAATAGAACCAGACACGCAAATGTGTTTTCCAAGGAATCAATAAACTTATGGAAATTTTGACACTTCCATTCAAAAGCAACTTTAGATCATTCCCTAGGATAATCCAATGTCATTTTCTATATTAACAACAAACCCCAAAATTTTTAACTTCACTTCAAAACAAATAGCCCTCCCCCATTAAAGTTACTAATTTCCAGTTCAGAAAGCCAGTCAGACCCCAAAGCTAGCTGTATAGGAATCAACACTTAAACAAGGAATTAACTGGCTATGCAAAGAAATTATCAATCATCTTTAGGAACTGGTGTTTCTTAAAGTGAAAAAGTTTATTTATTTGGCCATTTGGGTTTGCAAACCTGGCAACCGTGTCTAACTTGTAATCATCACTTATACAATTTAATTAACTAAAAGTTCTTTCAGGAACAAAAATCATGTCTCATACATCTTTTACATCTCTTGGTATCTGACACACAGCAGGCAATTGAGAAATATTTGTTACTTGATTTGATGCACTGATTTAATCATTATAAAAAGTTAGAGATGTGCATCATATGTAAATTGTTACATATGCACATTGAAGTTGTCCTGCTCTATGATTTTGAGAAATCACCTCATCCGTCTGCACCTATACTTTCCTATCAGGAAAATGAATAGTTGGATTGGAGATCTGTGGGGTTCCTTCCAGCTCTGAAAGCCTAAATGTGGACCAGCAGCTTATGACCCAATAAATGAAGACTGAGTGTCAGGGGCATCTTCTAATTCGCTTGAAGGCCTAACTTAAACAGCTCTGTTTGAAGTGGAAAGTGGGGGGTAGTTCGTGGCTGATTCATAAAAAGTGAAATTCATAAGTTTTTCTCCATTACAGACCACAAGTTGGTCAATGAGACAATTTTCGTATATGCATGAAGATCAGAAAACCCTGAGCTGTGAACTTCATCCTGTACATGCTTGGATGCAGATTAAAAGGAAGGGAGAAAAGGTATGATATCCTCCAGTAGAGGGAGCCAGATTTTAAGCGTTCACCAGACCTCAATTTATTCCATGGCACTGTTTGCCTGATCTAGAAAGAGAAAATAAGAATTTTGATACTAAATCTTCCTTTCTGGGTCTTACATATAACAGTAAAAACTGTAATCACAGAGATCAACACTAATTTTCCAAAAGACAAGATTTTTCCTAGTAATAAATGTTTCTTCTTCTTTAAAAAAACCGCAACAACTTCTCAATCAATTTCATCAGAAGTGGTAGGATTTTTACAAACATTTATTTAGCTTCTGGATATCTGAGTTCAAGATCAAATAAAACTTATAGATCTATAAAGGAATCACTACAGCTTGGACATTTCTTTTAAGTGGAGATTTTTTTGTTTACAAGTAAAAAGTCTTTTTCTTCTTTATCGAGATACAATCGACATATAATGCTGTATTAAGTATACAACATAAGGATTTGATATACGTATATACTGCAAAATGGTTACCTCAATAAGTTTAGTTAACATCCATCATCTCACAGTTATATTTTTTTCTTGTGATGAGAAATTTTAAGATTTACTTTTTTCACAACTTTCAAATATATAATAGTATTAACTATAGTCACCATGCTGTATACTAGATCCCTGGAAATTATTCATCTTATTACTAGAAATTTGTATCCTTTAACAACAACGCCCTATATCCTGCACCCCTCAGCTCCTGGCAATCATCATTCTACTCTCTGTTTCTATGAGTTCAGCTTTTTCTATGATCTCACATGTAAGCGAGATCATATAGTGTCTTTCTCTGTCTGATTTATTTCGTTTAGCATCATGTCCTCAAGGTCCATCCATGTTGTCACAAATAGCAGGATTTCCTTTTTATGGCTGAATAATATTCCCTTGCGTATATATATCCTTATTTTCTGGGTGCATTTATCCATCAACAGACACTTAGTTTGTTTTCACATATTGGCTATTATGAATAATTTTGCAATTAACATGGGAGTGTAGATATTTCTGAGATAGTAATTTCATTTCCTTTGGATAAATACCCAGAAGTGGGATTGCTAGATAATGTGGTAGCTCTTTTTTTATTTTTTGAGGAAACTCCACAGTGTTTTCCATAGTGGCTGCACCAGTTTACATTCCCACCTGTAGTACACGAGGGTTCTCTTCTCCACAGCCTCATCAACGCTTGTTATTTCTTGCTTTAAAAAAAAAGATTTATTTATTTATTTATTTATCTATTTATTTGAGAGAGACAGCATGTGACTGGGGGGCAGGGGGAGAGGGGCAGAGGGAGAGGGAGAGAGAGTTCCAAGCAGACTATGAGCTGAATGCGGAGCCTGACACAAGGCTCAATCCCACAACCCCAACATCACGACCCAAATCAAAGGCTGGATGGCCAACCAACTGCACCATCCAGGTATCCCTATTTCTTGCCTTTTTGACAAGAGCCATTCTAACTGGTGTGAGACGGCATCTCATTGTGGTTTTGATTTGCATTTCCCTGATGATTAGTGATGTTGAGCATCTTTTCATATTTTTATAGGCCATCTATATGTCTTCTTTGGGAAAATGTCTATTTAGTTTCTCTGCCCATTTTTAAGTCAAATTATTTTTATTTATTTATTTTGCTATTGAGTTACATAAGTTCTTCATATATTTTAGATATTAACCCCTTGCCAGATATATGATTTGCAAACATTTTTCTCCCTTTTAGTAAGCTGCCTTTTCATTTTGTTGATGGTTTCTTTTGCTGTACAGAGCTTTTAGTTTGATGTAATCCCACTTGTTTATTTTTGCTTGTTTCCTCTGCTCTTGGTGTCAAATCCAAAAAATCATGGCCAAGACTACGTCAAAGAGCCTACTCTCTGTTTTCTTCTAAGAAAATCTTTCAGGTTTTATGTTCAGGTCTTTAATGCATTTTGAATTGATTTTTGTATATGGCATAAAATAGTGGTACAGTTTCGTTCTTTTGCATGTGGCTGTCTGGTTTTCCCAACACCATTTATTGAAGAGACTGTCCTTTCTGTATTATATATTCTTGGCTGAAAAGTCTTCATTAAGAATAGTATTTTGGTTTGATCATGAGAGAGAAAACAAGCATATACATTGCAGCCTTCATTCCCTTGTGTAGGAAAGTTTACACACTTTGAAATAAAGAGGACTCCTCTCCTGAGAAGCGTTATTGGTGGAACTGTGTCCCTTCAAAATTTGTATGTTGAAGTTCTAACCCCAAATACCTCAGACTATGGCTTTATTTGGAAATAGGGTCACTGATGATATAATTAGTTAAATGAGGTCATACTAAAGTAGGCTGGGCCCCTAATCCGATATGACTAGTTTGGACACAGACATGCACACAGGCAGAATGTCATGTGAACATGAAGGCAGAGATTGGGGTGATACCCACAAACCACCAGAAGCTAGAAGAGAGGAAGAGAAGAGATTCTGCCTTACAGCCCTTTGAAGGAACCAATCCTGCTGGCACCTCGATCTCGGACTTCTAGAACTGTGAAGCAATAAGTTTTTGTTGTTTAAACCACTCAGTTTGTTACTTTGTTACAGCAGCCTTAGTAAGCAAATACAGGAAGTTATTCCAGTCTCTCGCAGTGTTTAGGATAAAAGCATTCTTTCTAAACCTCATCTTTGCTTTCTTTTCATTTTAATTTTAAAACAAAAAATAACTTTTTAATATTGCAAAGAAATATATCAACTTGGTACAGAAATATAAAGAGAATAAGAAAATAAAAATATCACATTTCCACAAACCAGACATTACCCTTGCTAAGAGCTTATTATATATATCCTTCCAGATCTTTATTTACATTTATAAACATTGATGACATTTTTACCTAACTACATCATATTGCACAAGATGCTTTCTTTACATTTCACTTTATTCACTTTATTACTCACACATTTCCACATCAATAAACTTTCATTTTCCTCATGTCCAGTCCATAGTCTAATACCCTCAATTATTACAAAATGCTTTTACAACGGCTCAGTCTAAACAATAATCCAATCCAGGCTCCCTCTTCAATCTGACAGAGTCCCCCCTTTTTTAAATTTTAAATCTCACTGACGTGTTGAATAAACTGGGCTAATAGTCCTACAGTGTCCTATCTTCTAGGTTTATCTAGTTATTTCCTCATTATGACATTTAGCTTGCTCTTGTAGCCTTTGTACTTCCTATAAACTAAAAGAGAACTAAAAGCTTAATGTATTCAAATTAAACATTTAACTAGACCACATAGGTGACATTATCTATTCCATATCAAACATTTTTAAATGGTGGTCTGATGAAATCCTCAAAATAGAATGTGTTGACTTGAATATAATATAGACATTTATACATCACAGAAATTCATTTGCTCTGAAGCAGGAAGTAATAGAGATCTTTTCTGAGTATGAACCTATCCCAGGAAATAGAAACCTCCCAACTGTATCTATTAATTTGCTTGCCACAAGGGGAGGTACGAGACATGAACTCTTAAACACAAATCAAAGACATTTATTCAAGTTTTCTAAGAATTTCAACAGACTTTCTTGATCTCATCCAATTCTAATTCAGTAATGCCCCATTCATTTGTTCATTTGTTCAACAAACATTTATTGAGTACCCATCACAACCATATTTTGCCCTATCTACTGGGGATAAAGAGGTGAAATGCTCCTGCCCTCATAGAACTTGCATTCTACTCATACCTCAGAACTATCCCAGCCTGAAAATTTTAAACTCCTGTAATATGCTCTCTTACCACAAGCTCACACCCTCCCCATGTTCTCATCCCCTCACTACTCCAAATCCCATAATTTCACTTCATAAGACCTCCAGTCTCCTGGCCACTCCACACACCTACACCTGACCACACTTTCCTTCTTAAGGAGTTTGCAACCATGCATGGTGGAGCACTTCAGAGACTCTCTAACAGCTCAACTCATATCTACACACCCTCATCTGGGATGATTTGCTTACTTATTTACTCTTTGTAAGTGAACTTGGATCTCCCTTAGTTTCAATTACTAAATATATGTTCACTGCAGAAAATTCTCATAACTCCAAACTGTTCTTCTGGGCCCCATTCCCATTATACCCAACCACCTGCTAGATGTCTGTACCCGGGTGTCCCAAGTTCAACATATACCAAACAGAACTCATCTTTCTTCACATTCTCACTTTCCCTTTAATGTTCTCTATCCTCATTAGTGGCACCACTGATGTCATCTTGAACTCCTACCTGTCCTCCTCCCCATCTAATTAATCACTAAGACTTGCCAACTCTAAATTTTCTACTTCTCTTTCCACTGCTCTCTGTCCACACTGACATCATCATCCTTACTGGTCTTCCTGCTTCTAGCTATTGCTCTCCAAGCATTCCTTAACACTGCCTTTGAGTTATCTTTCTAATTTTATTTCTTATCATATTACTCACCACTTAAAGTTCATCAACTCCTGGGGAAAATCTTTTATTCTGCATGACATACATGGCCTTTTATGATCTGACTCACATCTTCTTCTATTGCTTCAGTGTCTTAGTTCTGGCTACTATAACAAAAACCACAGACTGAGTGGCTTAAACAACAAACATTTATTTCTCACATTTCTGGAGGCTGGAAATCCAGCATCAAGGTGCAGGTAAATTCAGTGTCTGGTGAGAGCACTCTTCCTGGCTTACAGGCAGCCATTTTATTATGGTCTTCACAGGGTGAGGGTGGAGAGAGAAAGCAAGCTCTTTGGTCTCTTCTTCATAGGGTACTAATTGCATCAAAAGGACCCCACTGTCGTGAACTCATTTAAACCTAATCACCCCCCAAAGGCTATACCTCCTAATACCACTACATTGGGGGTTAGGACTTCAACTTACGAATTTTAGGAGGATACATTAGTCAGTAACTCTCAGCTGCTGCCACTTCCTGACATTCTGCCAAACTACAGAAATTTTCCAAAATTCATCCTGCTTCTGTGACTTTTCCCTAGCATTACATCCATCTAGAATTCTCTCCTTCTCTCACCTTGTTCCATGAAATGACACCCACTTATTTTTAGGCAAATGTGTACTCCTTCATCATGTACCAACTCATGTGTCCCTCCCCATTGTGAAGCCATCTCTGACTTCCTTTGATAGACAAAAGAACATCTCTAGAATCCCATTACATTTGTACACATATCTATTACAGCAATTATCATAACATATTACTGTTTATAGGTTACTTCCCATATAATCTATGGTTTTGGAGACAAGACAGTCCTAGATGTTTAATAAATATATGTGGAATGAGTGAATAAGTAAGTGGACAACATACATTTGTAACAATAACACAGCACTATTAGGTCTTTCACTTTGAAAAGTGTTCACTATTCAGAAACCATTTACAGTTCTATTTAAATAGATGTCAAAAACAAGTTGCCAAACTTCTCAAGTTCAATTATTTTCTTCAATAAACATTTTAATTGAAATATACATATGGAAAATAAATATACAAAACTTATAGCCCAGTGAATTTTCACAATATAAATATTGTATGGTAACTACTACTTACTTCAAGAAAAGGAACATCTGCTCCCTGAAGTAGCCCACATGTCCCTTCTAGTCATACTCCCAACAAAATCATTATTTCAACTGCCAACGTTCTAGATGAATTTCACTTTAATTATATATTTTGAACTTTTTTTTTGTTTTAAAGATTTTATTTATTTGAGAGAGGGAGGGTGAGTGGGGGAGTGGCAGAGGGAGAGGGAGAGGGACAGAATCTTAAGCAGATTCTGCACTGAGCGTGGTGCCCGATGGGAAGGCTCCATCTCACCACCCTGTGATCACAACCTGAGCAGAAACCAAGAGTCAGATGCTTAACTGACTGAGCCACCCAGGTGCCCCATGTATTTTGAACTTTTTATAAATAAAATTATGTAGTATTTTTTTATCAGTGGACCCGACTACCCTTTCTTTCTTCTTTTCTTTCTTCCTTCCTTCTTTCTTCCCTCCCTCCCTTTCTCCCTCTCTCTCTCTTTCTTTCTTTCCACCGTTTTTTTTGGAATTAGTTTTTAAAGGTTTGTTTATTTATTTGAGAGACAGAGAGGGAGAGAGAGTACCAGTGCGGGGGTTGGGGGGGGCAGAGGGAGGGAGAGAATCTCAAGCAGATACCCTGCTGAGCATAGAGCCCAATGCAAGGCTCAATCCAATGACCCATGAGATGAGGGACCTGAGCTGAAATTAAGAGTTGGACACTCAACCGACTGAGCCACCCAGGTACCCATGGAACTAGTTTTGCTGAATTGGTATAGAAGTGTCTTAACCATTTAAAAAATAAGATATTTCATCCAAGCAAATAAACTTAGGGAAAAAATAAGTTTAACATCGCAAGGCTTGGCTATCAAATATGAAATATCACATCCCTGTAACAACTTCTCGGCCAACATCTTCAGGTGTCAGCATTCATCACAAATACTTTCTTAAATGTTTAAATAAAATTTTCATTTTAGAATAGTTGTAGATTTATAGAAAAGTTGTCAAGATAGTATAAAGAGTTTTCATATACACCTCACTCAGTTTCCACTATTATTAGCATTAGTATGATACATTTGTCACAATTAAGCAATATACATTCTTGTTAACTAAAAGGCATACTTTATTCAAATCTCTTTAGTTTTTAACCTAATGTCCTTTTCTTCTGTTCCAGGATCCCATACAGGATGTCACATGACATTTAGTAATCATCTGTACTTAGTTCTGTTTCTCAGGCTTTCCTTATTTGTGATGAACTTGAAAGTTTTGATGAATACTGGTCAGGTGTTTGTAGAATGTCCTTCATTTGGGATTTATCTGATGCTTTTCTCATAGTTAGACTGGAGTTATGGGGTTTTAGAGGAAGACCACAAAGGTCAAGTGCCATTTTCATCACATCAATTGAGCGTACATACCATCAACATCACTTATCACTGCTGACATTGACACTGGTCTGGCTGAGGTAGTGTTTATCATGATTCTCCACTACAGTTACTCCTATTCCCGATTTCCATATGATATAATTTGGAAGAAAGTCGCTATGTGCAGCCCACACTTAACAAATTGGAAGTTATGTTCATGACCTTGAAGGGTGGAGTATCTACATAAAGTTGTTTGATATTCTTCTGTGAGGGAGATTTCGCTATTCTTATTTATTAATTTAATATTTGGGTTAAAATCCAATACAATTTTATTTATTTTGTTGCTTAAATTATGTTCCAGCTATGACCATTTGGAGCTCTTTCGGTTGACTCCTGTGTCCTTTGACATTATCTTCATCATTGTGAGTATTTTGTGTGTGTGTGCTCGACACTTTCTTACTTCTGGACCTTCGAAATGCTCCAGACTTATCTTGTATATTCTCTGCTACATCTAAGAATCAACCATTACTCCAAGGAGTCCTAGTACCACACATTTAAATCAAATGGCACCTCAAGCTAAGTAGCAAATGTACATTTTCTTTCTTTTTTTTTTTTTTTGCAAATGTACATTTTCTACTGCTTAGTCCTAAAAATCTAGAAATGTTTAAAATTTTTATCATTGATAATATTTTTCCACGAATAATCACCGCCTCCTCTTTGCATTAGCTGCATGTCAGAGCTAAGACAATCCACTTATCCTCTCCTCAAAAAACCTTGTTCCCCTACTCCAGGACTTCAATGAAGGCAAACCTATCTTCAAAGAGATCCAAGATTCTTTAGCATGCCATCTGTTTGGCAATCTCTTGAGATAATTTTCTCTGCCTGATTTCTCTGAAGGGAGAGGCATTACATTTGCCTCCATACCCATTTCATCTGCTTTTTTAAATCGTCTTATCATGCCACTCAACTACCCATTTTCTTGAGTTTTTTTTCTTCTTCAAAGCCACTGTTTCGCAGTTATTCAATAAAATCAGAAATGCCAAGAGCTTCTTTTTCTACTTTCCTGTATTATGAAAGAGCTTTTAGCACACTCCACTGGACTTTAAACTACTTATGAGAAAAAGGCATCCTGAAAAGAAATGCTCTTTACTTTATGATTTTCCTATGTTCTTTTCTTCAGCTGGCTTACACAGAAGAAATGCATTTTCTGATTCCTGTATTTGCTTGAGCATTTTAGAAATATTTCTTTGCTTGATGTAACCTCAGTTTTTAAAAAGCTGCTATATACCCTGTGCAGTTTGTTTTTTTAAGTCATGACTAAGGGCTTTTCTATGGCCAACTCTTAGGTCTCATTAAAAAAAAAAACCAAAAAACAAAAAAAAAAAAAAATCAACCAGTTCTTTGCCAGTATCATATCAACTATCTTATCAGTACTACCTGAATTCAATCTACTGGGAGTTTGTATAAATTTTTAATAAAAATGTGAATTAAATGCATTAAAACATACAACATTGAAAAATACTGTACCGTTAATCCATTCTTTATCTCTCCACATTTACAGCTTGAATTTCTCCTCTCCCAAACATTGCCAAATTTGCTTCAGATTATCACTTTCAACCTGTTTTCCTACTTGGGGATTCTACTCATTTATATAGACTTAAGTTTCATTAAATGCAAATTTTTTCCTGATACTTCTTGAGGGTAGGCTAAGCATCTGCAGAATCTTACATTCTCATAAATGAACACTTATTAGGCACCTATATGAATTCAATGCATTAAGTGTTAAGGTAAAAAGGCTCATTAAGTCCTTAGTCTGGTGGTACAATATAGAATAAAAGAATTAGAACCTCAATTCCACCTTTATTAAAGTGATTGTTGAAACCACAAACCACACATTCTATTGGTATTTAATGAAAATGGGTGAAATGTGGCATGAGTAGTTTTGAGACTATAAAGCAGGACATTGGGGAATGTCATCAAAAAGATGTGACTGCCAACTGACCCGCTGACTGGACTCAGGCACTCAGAATGTGGGTTTGGCTTGCCTTTCCTGCTCGCAGAGGCTGCTCCAAGGACAGAGCCTTGAGATGGTGATGTGGTGTTGAGAACACCTGCATGGTATATGTGACTGAGCCCAATTAGAGTCTCTTTATACATTTTTAAGATTTGGAGGGTGGGCGAGGGGATCCATTAGTCCTGCTGCCACCCAAGACAAGCCTGTATGTAAGTTCCCTTCACTGTTAATAAAACTGTCCCTTACCAAACTGGAGTGGCCTGCCTCTTCTTTTGGTCTCACCCTGCCCTCTCTGCCCTCTGCCTTTTTGGGCTGGTTTCAGATTACACCAGGGAAGCTTCTGGGAGGGTTATGAACCAACAAAGGAATTAGCCATCACCCTTTCTTTAGAAAAATGAGGGAGGGGTGCCTGGGTGGCTCAGTTGGTTAAGCATCTGTCTTCTGCTCAGGTCTGATCCCAGGATCCTGGGATGGAGCCCCAGGTCAGGCTCCCTGCTCAGCGGGGAGTCTGCTTCTCCCCCTCCCCCTGCTCGTACTCTCTCAAATAAATATCTTTTAAAAAATGAGGGAGAAAATGTAGAACATGTACATACCAATTGCCTTAAATATAGGTACACCTATATTTTATTTCATCATGAAGTTGGATTTCTATCTAAGTCTGTTCACGAAAAGAAGTACTAGGGCTTTTCTTCCTTATTATTAGCATTGGGATTTAATAGAAAATCGACTTCACCTATAAAAGTATATGGTACTTACTAAATACTAAATAAATATTAATTTCGTTCCTCATCTTTACTTAAAAATTGCTTAGATAAATGTTTCTCTTTCTGTTTTCTGTGAAATACATTAGTATTTCCTCCCTGCAAAAATGATTCTGTGACGAAATAAGTCTGGGAAATGCCAGATTAAACAGGGCTTAACTGCCTTCTGTTCTACAGAATTTTGCAGGGTCTTTAATATTTGAATGTGTATCATAATGATCTAAGATAGGGATATGGTATACAACATTCCCCAAAGACATCTGAGTACAGAACACTTTCTTTTTTAACTTATTTTTTCTTATTTTATTATTATTATTATAGTACAATTGACATACAATGTTTTATTAGTTTCAGGTGTACAACATATTGATTTGACAATTCTACACTTTACTCAGTGCTCACAAGGGTAAGTGTAGTCACCATCCATCACCATACGGTATTACAATGTTATTGACTACATACCTTATGCTGTACTTTTCATCTTCATGACTTATTTATTTATCAAAGATTTTATTTATTTATTTATTTATTCATTTATTTAGAAAGAGAGACAGAGAGAACACAAGTGGGGGAGGGGCAGAGGAAGAGGGAGAATCTCAAGCAGACTCTGCCTTGAGTGCAGAGACCCATGTGGGGGTCAATCTCATGACCCTGAGACCATGACCTGAGCTGAAATCAAGAGTGAGATGCTTCACCGACTGAGCCACCCACACACCCCTCGTGACTTATTTATTTTATAATGGGATTTTGTACTTCTTGGTCCCCTTCCCCAATTTCGCCCATCTCCTTCACTCCCCCCCACCTCCCGGCAATCACCAGTTTGTTCTCTGTATTTACGAGTCTGTTTCTCAATGTGTTCCTGTTGTTGTTTTTAACACTTTCTTTAAGGAACACCAATACTCCCAGACCAGTTTTACGAAGTGCTAGATTAATCTGAAGAGCAAGGGAGAAAGAAATTTAAAACGAGTGTTGGCAGGATGATGGTGCTGTTAATAGCACCAGGAAACAGGAGAGACAAGTGTGCAATGGAAGACTATTTCATTCTGAACAGAGTGAGGTTCCTTTATTGTCTGGCAGAGATGACAGTATATAGGACAGTCAAGCTCAGGAGAGAGGTCAGGGCTGGGGTTATTGATTATTATTGACTAAAAGTCCTTCACTACACAGTCTTAGCACTCCAATCCATTACAATCCCTTGTGACATGGATCACAAGTAGCCTTTTACTAATATTAGTTGAAATACCAAGTTTGCAAAAGATTTACACTTTCGAAGAAAATAAAGAGTTTAAAGACTTTTTTGTATGTAGTAATATGAAGGTAGTTTATTTTAATTAGTGAGTAAATGGATACTTTGATAAATCTGAGGGTGGAGGCTGGGCTTCCAGGTCCTCAAATCAATAGTAGTAGGCAGACCATCCCCACATGGGAGTTGAGCTTAACTCCTAAAATAGGAAAGAGGAGAGAAGGTTTGTGAGGGTTTGGGTGACAGGAAGGACACAGAGAAGGGGGAAGAGGAAGGGATGTGAGGGCAGGGACACTGAATGAAGATTTTCAAGTATATTGTCACATGCTGTATAATATAATTCATCCTCATTCCCCAGGAACTGAAAAAAGTTAAAAACAATTTGCTCAATGTGTTTGATTTTTTTTTTTAAAGAAACTAATTTTTTCTTTGGCAGAGTACCAAGACAGCATCTATCTGTAGGAAAAGAAAAGGGACACCCAAGGTCCAGGTGACCCTTTAGTGGACTTTGTTGGCTACCTGCCCAACATCTGTTTCCCTCCTTTTGTTTTCCTGAGAGGACCCTGTTTGCCTCATGTAACCAAGCAACAGGATCCAGAAGAAGCTCACTCCATTTGCATGCAGCTCAGGAGGAGATTCTGGTTTGTCTAATCCAAACATGGCATTCCCCTTGCTGGGTTTTAAGAATGTACATGTGACCCAATTCTGGCCACAGAGACTGCACGATGGAGACTTTTGGGGAAGTTTTCCCAACTCCTGAGAAATGCACTCAAGAAAAGACAGTCATTCTTTTTCCTCTGGACATTTTCAGCTAGACATGACAGTTAGAACAGCTTCAACCATAACGCAGCCAGACCCAGGAAGGCAGGGGCAAGGTATCTGCAGAGCCTGGATGCTGGCCAACCAGGGGCCCGCCCACTCCTGTGATGTGAGATCGTAAATGTGCTTAGTGTTTAAAGCAGTTTAAGAATTTTGTTTCTGGCAGGCAAAAGTACATGAACTAATGTATGCCTATAATAACATCAGTCTAATTGCATTCTGAAAAAGCTTTCCCAGGTAGGAGAGAAAAGAGTGCAGTTAAACCCAGCCTGACCTAAATATTTCATAATCTGCAGCCAATCTAATCTAGGTCATATACTTTTTAAAAATGCTTTTGTAACTGCTATGCCCACCTTCCAATCCCCTCCAAAAGCATTCTATGCACTACTGTATCAGACAGCATTCTTCTGAAAAACAGAACCAAAAGAATGTGTGTGTGCATGTGTGTATATGTAGATAGATGAATGATAGATTTTAGTCCAAAATCTGCAAGGTGGAGAGCCAAGAAAGAGCTGATGCTGCAGCTAAAGTGTAAAGGAAATCTGAAATATCCCTTCTTGCTGGGGGGAGATCAGCACTTTTGTTCTATTTAGGCCTTCAACTGACCAGATGAGGCTCACCCACATTATGAAGGGCAATCTGCTTTACTCAAAGTCCACTGATTAAAATGTAAATCTCATTCAAAAACATCCCTACATAACACAGGCAGAATAATGTTTGACAAAATATCTGGGGACCATGGCCCAGCTGAGTTGACACACAACATTAACTATCACAACTACTGTTTTAAGTTCCTAACCAATTTCTTGCGACTTCATCACACTCTGGGCATATCTAAGGCATTATGTCATGCACAGCTGAATGTAGAAGCCAGACAGGAATGAGTGGATGGGCAGAAGGTGCAGACAAATAAGCAGAGTCTGCTGTTTTAGAAGGCAACGGTGGTTTCAAAGAAAAGTGGTGTGAGGTGGATAACTGGCAAGGCCAAGTCCAGATGGGAGCACTCACAGCACATTTGGAGAGACCAGAGCCTTTTCCTCCCAACTCGTGGGTTGTTTTAATGCTTCTCTTCCAATATAAGTAATCTATTTTTCTCTAGACAGTGCCCTGGATGTTCTCCAGAAAGCACTCAGGAGGAATAGAGATCTAGGAAATGAAATTTGTAGACAGGCAATACTTTTGAGATTTCATATGTAAGTTTTAAACAGATTGCTCATTACTGTTAACAAACTCAGGAGAACAGAATGACCCACCTTTTCCTAGAATCTTCAGAGTTGAATTATTATCATTTTTTTCTATAATACATCTCCTCCTTGCATTGCTATACACTGAGACTGCAGACTGCATACCTTTTCTGCTATAAATTTCACTATTTGGCCAGCTTCTATACTTACTAAGATCTGGGTATTGTTAAAATAAATGAAGCTTTCATAAAGAGAACATGAATTTTGAAATAACAGTTTTGCCTGGAAGTTGGGAATTGGTACCTATTATTAACTGCAGTTCTAGAGAGTACCTACTTCCATGGTTAATTCTTGGTCATGCATGTGCTGTAAATAGGTACACCATGAAGAAGTCAAATGTGACTGTCATTCCCACACCTAATTTTGATCATTTATTGCAGCTTTTTTGGGGGGAGGAGCTTGTTTTACTTCACTGAGATAGCTGCTGTCCATTCCCAGTCTGTGATACAAAAATGACTTGTAAGAATCAGGTTGAGTTTGTATTCAGAGGACTACAAAAATGACAAAATTCTGTCACTTACTGATATTTTTCAAGCCCATAAAATAAATAGAAGGCACCACAAGTAGGGGTGTAATGAGTTATCACCAGTGACCTTCAGAGAACTTCTAGAATAAGTTCATTTTCCATAATAAGAAATTAAAGTGAGGAAAGCTTGAGACATACACAAAGAGGCAAATTACACCACTTTAAATATTTAGCCTCAAACATCCAATTCAGCACCATCATTCTTCAAGTTTTTAGCTTCTGTGGGCAGTTAGGCTTTAGGTAAAGTGGCTTTAGTCAAACGTGTGTACAATGGTGTGGACCACTGTGCACTGCTTTATCGTTGGTGCAGCATTTCCTCAGAAGAACTTTCCTCTCAGCCCTTCTTCCGCGCCATCTTTTCAGCACCCAAGCTCACCAGCTGCCTATAATCACACCTATAATGCTGTAGCATTCAATTTTGACCTGGGACAGGAGCTGTATTTGCTCTGACTGGTGCTCTGGCTTACAAGCAAACATTATTTTACTGTAAGGATGACTTCAGTCAGATCATGGAAGCTCTGGCAAACTGTTCTGCCATACAGTACATAAAATGTTCATAGGCCAATTTTGCCAACTCTTCCCACTTCCCAAGATTACCACTGAAGCTCTTGGTAATATAAAAATGCTAACTATCTGCATCTTTTTAGCCAAAGCCATTCTGAGTCTACAGATTGCAATTATCAATTACCCCATGCACTCATTCATAACAGCAAATGACTATGACAGAGATCTTTATGCTAATTCCTTCAGCATTTCTTGAATACCCACTGTGTTTTGACACCAGGTTTTAGGTGGCCCCCAGAAGAGGAGAAATGATTCTTGCTCTCCAAGAACTCCTGTGAAATGGCCATAAAACAATCAGGTGAGTGTCATAAGAGACACATACTGGAAGCAATTAATTTCAGACTTGGAGAGAGAATTAGGGACTATTTTACTGGGGATGGAGGATATTTCTCAAAACAGTAAAAAATGGTCACATTTTATGTTTTGAGCCTTTTTGAATCCATAGCATGCTTACATCTTTCATACTCTACCTCTGGTTCGTAAAAACAATAGCCAATAAATAACATGGGAAAATAAGGCTTTCACATACATATAACATCAGGCAGAAAGTGGTCAAGCTCTGGGAGAAGTACAGAGCTGACTTTCTGTTGGGAGAATCGGTGGGACATGAATTGTGTGACCACTTGGCAAACTGCCCACAATGTGAGACACTGAAAAGTCACAGGCTAAAGGAACAGTATCTCCTTAATCACTATGAGTTGAATCATACTTGTCTTAACAGTCAGGATATACAGGGGTGCCTGGGTGGCTCAGTCGGTCAAGCATCTGCCTTCAGCTCAGGTTGATCCCAGGGTCCTGGGATCGAGTCCTGCATCTGGATTCCTGCTCAGCGGGCAGTCTGCTTCTCCCTCTGCCCCTCACCCCTGCTCACATCCTCTCCCACTCTCTTGTTCCCTCAAATAAATAAAATCTTTAAAAAAAAAAAAACAAAACCAACAACAATGATGATATATATAGAAAGTTCTGGGCTTATTTTTAGAGCTCTTGATTCTAATTCCAATAGTCACTTCACCAATTAGAGGCTTAAATGCCAAAGAGAAGTAATAATAATCACACACACATACATACATACGCACACACATGAATGTATGTGTCAGCACAAACACATACAATATCCAGTAAGTTGTTGCGATGATGGAATTTCACAATATACTAGAAGCACTGGTACATGTTTGTTCTTAGCTCTGCTGGCTAACTCTAGACCTGGAAATTTTATACTTTATAATCTCTAGAAAACTCAGGTCAGGCTCCTCACCCAGGTAACTGCTGCCTTCTCCAACTTCCAACCCTTGATGACTTGGCTTTAGGATATCTGTAAAACTGAAAATGTATGCAGCCTTTTGGGTGGATGGTACTATCCTACAATGTGCCAGCTGCTTTGACCCTTTAATTGCAATGAGATAGTTCTAGGACAGCAAGTGATAGAAGTCAACAGGTTATTTTTCTCATTCTTTTATTCTTTACTTGTACTATTTCCAGCTCTCTAACAAAGAAGGGACTTCAAAATTCTCAGCTATCCAGGATCCCTGAGTAGAGGGTTCACTGTATCTTAGGAATGGGCCCAGAGGAATTATCTCAACCCATAACTAGGCTCCATGAGGATGGCCAATGACAGGAGCAAAGGCCTGAAGTGACCAAAAAAAAAAAAAAAAAAAGGACTGAATTATATTACCTATATAAGACAAATGGAAAAGGCCTCTTTGTATTCTCTAATAGAAATACTACACAGGAAGAGGCATAATTTCTATACAAAAAAAGGACTTCTCAGAAGTGTGCAACAATCCTGTGGTAGACTGTAAACATGGACACAAACTACCCCCTCCTTCTCTCCACACTCTTTGGTCGAGCCCACCTACACCTCGGCTGGCCCCAGGACTTGCTCCCAGCTGGCCCTTAGTAAATGTGACACAGACAGCTGTTTGCAAAGCTCTTGTGCACAGAGGCTCCTCCACTTGCTGCTCTTAGGAACCTTGCCACAACCCTGTGAACAAACCCAGCCTATTCTGCCACATGATGAACAATCTGCAGCAAGGGCATCCCGGACCTCCAGCTGACTTTGAGCCAAGTGCCAGCCAGGTAAGTGAGATTAACCCAGACCATCCAGTCCCAGTAGATGCAACCCAGACTAGAGAAGCCACCCAGTAGACCACAGAACAATGAGAAATAACATGTGTTGTTTTAGGTCAGTATGTTTTCAGGTAGTTAGCAAAAGCTAAGTGATAAAATTACATATTCTCTTTTTTGGTTGTCCTATATAAATACATTATGTGTGTGTGAGCATGTGTACATGTATACTTCGGGTTTTAGAAATGAGCATATAGACCTTAATATTAACTTGCTAAATATTCAGATTATTTCATTGTCTTCCAAGGGAAGGAAAACTTCATTACTCAGTTATGTCAGAGTGTTTCCCAACGTTATTCTTTTCACAGAAATATTTGTAACTTTTCCAGAGTAAAAAGTCTAGATTTCATTAGACTGTCAAAGGTGCTCATGAACACAATAGACTAAGATCCGCTGCTTAAAGGGGAGGTTCTAGTATGAGGCAAGAGTGTTGGAAAATCAGATGAGTTTGGTTTGTAGAGAGCAAGCCTAAGGTAATATCCTGATAGATGAAAAGCAGAACTGTGCAAGGAAAATTAAAGATCCATTTCCCCAGCATTTCATGAATAAACTCATTATTGCTTTGACTTACTATATCAACATTACCGAAAACATAGATGAAACACACACGTGTGCATTCTAAATTTTCACATGACAGTGTGTGCCTCCAAAATTTTCCAGGATTTTCTTCATTTTCAAATATTGTCACTTTGTAACAGAAATTCCAATATTTGATTCTAAATGAAATCTTTCAGGCTGCTTCTCAAGTCCAGAACGAAGATCTTTTTTTTTTTTTTTTAGATTATGTGTCCCGATTTTTTTTAGTAATTATGTTACAAAAGGTTATGATCTTGAAAGATAAATAACCCAATTAAAAATGGAAAATGGATCTGCATAAAGATTTCTCTAAAGAAGATATACAAATAGCCAATAAGCACATGGAAAGATGTTCAACAGCACTGGTCATTAGGGAAATACAAATGAACCACAATGAGACACCACTTCACACCCACAAGGATGGCTATAATCAAAACAATGGAAGATAACAGATGTTGGCAAGGATATGGAGAAACTGGAATTCTCATGCACTGCTAATTAAAATGTAAAATGGTGAAGCTACTTTAGAAAATAATTTGGCAGTTCCTCAAAAGGTTAAACACAGAGTTACCATGTGACGCAGCAGTTCCACTCCTAGGTATATACCCATGAGAAATGAAAACATACATTCACCCCAAAACTCATACATGAATATTCATAGCAGGAATAACCCAATGGCTATGAACTGATGAATGGATAAATTGTGGTATATCTATACCATAATGGGCTATTACTGAACCAAAAAAAGAATGAAGTACTATCACTTCATTCAATGTGGATGAAGCTTGAAAACATCATGCTAAGGGAAAGAAACCAGTCACAAAAGACCACACAGTGTATGATTCCACTTCTATAAAATATCCAGAATAGGCTAATCTATAAAGAAAGAAAGTAGATTAGTGGTTACTTAGGACTGAGAGATTGAGAAGGAATAGGGAATGACAGCTAATGGATATGGAATTTCTTTTAGGTGTGATGAAAATGTTCTAAAATTGACTGTGGTAATGGTAGCATAACTCTTTGAAAACACCACAAAGCATGAATCATACAGTTTAAAAGGTGATGGTGTCAGAATCATATCTCAATAAAGCTGTTAAAATTTTTATTAAGCTTATGATCTTAATTAGGAACACCAATTTACTGGGTGAGATTCGGAGTTTTCCACTTTGATATACAATGGTTGGCCCATGTTTGCCCCGTCTCCACTATTTGAGAGTGGACTTCCAGCGATTGGCAAATTGCCCTACCACTATCACTGAAATAAAGTTAGCTGCTGGTCAGCATGGCTTTAAGAATGAATTTTTCTACTGCTCTGTTCTTGATGGTGCAGTGCTAGGCGCTTGTGTGGCCTCTCCCAATCTACCACCTACACTCTTCATCCCATAAGTAGGATTTTACCATTCCTGCCTAGGGTCTTAGTGAATATTTCTGGAACAATGGTATCCAGTGCTTTCCTTTGTAAATAAACCAGTAAGCTGACTAGGCCCTGCTTATCTTCATCTGCCAGCTCTATATCCTGGGGGTGGGTCAGGTATGCTTACTTCCTCCCCCACCGCCAGATGAATTTCTAGTATAATCCAGTGGGTCTGAGGTCTCTCTGTACTTCGAAAGTGAAGCCCCTGGCCCACTCCCCATCTCCCTCTTCTTCATCACATACCCTGGGATCTTGACTCCTGCTCGAACTCAACCAGATTAGCGATGTCCCTACAACTAGGGTTCAGTCTCCACCTTTACTATCCTAATCTTAGTCACCAAGAAGCTGCCCGTTTTGCCACTTTTCTACCACCTGTTCTCCTCCACCACACAACTGATTATTTCATGTTTGTCCCACCTCTTCTTAGGGAAAGGGTCACAAAGCCTCCAAAAATGAGTGAAGGATACCAGGTAAGGACTGCAGCAAAATGATGATCTTAGCCCCATCTAAAGAGGACTTTAACCCTGCTGCTTGTTGCTCTATCAAAATGAGGTCTGCTGCTGACAAATCTGCCAACGTGTTAAGGATACAGAATCCAAATATTTAAGTAAAACGTCCTAATTTAGAAAATTTGGGTCAATTTCTTTAATTTTTTATTTTTATTTTAAGTGATGAATTTTATTTAAATTCAAGTTAGTTAACATATAGTGTAGTATTGGTTTCAGGGGTAGAATTTAATGATTCATCACTTACATACAATCCTCAGTGCTCATCCCAACAAGTGCCCTCCTTAATGCCCACCATCCATTTAGCTCATCCGCGCCCCCCCCCCCCCCGCCGTGACACACTTCCCCTCCAGCAATCCTCAGTTTGTTCTCTATGATTAATTAATGAAAAAAACATTGTGAAGACAAATAAAACTTATCTGTAGGCCAAATTTAACTCAAGAACCACCATTGTGATAGATCTATTTAGGATCCGCCCAACCAATGTCCCATTCTCCCAGCAGCAGTCTGCATTCTGCCATAGTGGGCTCACACCAACAGTTCTGACAAAACAATTCACAAGGGCCAAAAGAAAAACATGGAACAAATTTGTAGATAGATATAGATAGATACAAATATACAGAACGCTAATTTTATAAACATACAAGCAATAGTGTTATTTTGGTGTCTCAGGTGAAATCCTATACACGTGGACCCCATAAGAAGGCTGCATGGTCACTTCCTAAAGAAGACATTCTCCAATGATCAGATCAAAGTTCCAGTTTTTCTTGTTTGAGATGGTCTTTGATAATGACAAAATGAACCACTGAAACAGTTATCTAAAGAAATCCAGAGCAATACAAAATACTTACACCTTAAAGGTCTGGGTTCCCGAGTAATATTGTAGAGTTCATTCAATTCACCATTCATTCATTCACTAATAGATGGCAGCTGAATACTCAGAGTGCGCCAAATCTCTGCTGTAATCTTTATTTCAATGCAGTATTTTACTTAACTAGTTTAAATACAATCTCTTAATTCATTCTCCTTCTAAACCAGACCAAAGCAGATTTCAAATTTGATCCCTCATGGCACACCCAGGTCAATTATGCAAAATGTAATGTTAGTCATTGTGACAATACACAATTTCTGCTAAAGCAGATAAATTTATTTTTATTTTCTAGGTACGAGGCATTTTTCAAAGGTAATGATATGGCCATTAAGACTTTTCCCTTTCAAAAAGGAAAAAATTCAAATGATGAGTAACCTGGCATTTAGATTTGCATACTTCAAACAGCTGTATACCCTAGATATGTTAATGAGTGTTAGGGGTGATTAAAGTTGAATTTATATTTTATGGAAGGAAAGGTAATCCTAGGTAGGTATCCATTAGAATAGGCAATATATAAAGAACACTATTACACAAAAGAATGAAACTGGGCCACTTTCTTATACCACACACAAAAATAATCTCAAAATGGATTAAGGATCTACATGTAAGACTTGAAATCATAAAACTGCAAAAAGAAAATACAGGCATATGTAAATTCTTAGATATCAGACTTAGGAATATTTTTCTCAATCTGTTGCCTCAGGTCAGGGAAACAAAAGCAAAAATAAACATTTGGGACTACATCAAACTAAAAAAGGTTTGGCACAGTGAAATCATCAACAAAACAAAAAAGCAACATAGTGAATAAGAGAAGATATTTGCAAATGATATATCCAATAAAGGGTTAATATCCAAAGCATATAAAGACCTTATACAACTCAACATAAAAAATAAAACAAACAAAACAAATCTGATTGAAAAATGGGCAGAGGAGCTGAATAGACATTTTTCCACAGAAGACATACAGATGACCAGCAGAAACATGGAAATATGCTCAACATCATTAATCATCAAGGAAATGCAAAGCAAAAATCACAATGAGATATTACCTCACACTGGTCAGAATGACTAGTAACAAAAAGATAAGAAATAACAAGTGTTGGTGAGGATGTAGAGAAAAGGGAACACTTGAGTACTGTTGGTGGGAATGGGAATTGGTGCAGCTACTATGGAAAAGAAGATGGTGTATCCTCAAAAAATTAAAAATTAAAATACTAGAAATACTATATAATCCAGTAATCCTAATTCTGGATATCTACCTAAAGAAAATGAACACACCAATTCACAAGATATATGCACCCTTACGTTTACTGCATTATTGACAATAGCCAAGATATGGAAGCAACCTAAGTGTCCACTGATAGGTGAATGCATAAAGAAGATGTGGTACACACACATACACAGACACACACACACACACACTGAATATTACTCAGCCATTGAAAAAGAATGAAATCTTGCCATTCATAACAATATGGATGGACCTAGGGGGCACTATGCTAAGTGAAATAAGTCAGACAGAGAAAGGCAAATACTATATGATTTTACTTATATGTGGAAACTAAAAAACAAAACAAATGAACAAACAAATAGAAAAAGACTCATAAATACGGAGAACAAGCTGGTGGTTGCCAGAGGCGAGGGGAATCATGGAGAATAGATGAAGTAGGTAAAGGAGATTAAGAGGTACAAACTTCTAGCTATAAAATGAGTTATGTGAATGACAAGTACAACATAGGGAAGATAGCCAAAAATATTGTAGTAACTCTTTATTGTGACAGATGGTAACTACACTTATGGTGAGCATATCATGATGTATATAATTGTCAGACCACTACATTGTACACCTGAAATTAATATGATATTGTATATCAACTATACCTCAATTAAAAATAAGAAAAAGAATTAACATTATATATAATATACATACTTACGCATATATATATACACATATATGTATATATATACAGTGTGTATGTGTATGCACACACATACTTTAAAGCAGCAAGAAATTATAACCAAACTCTGCTGCTGAATGTTTACCTGGCATATCTACATTTTCTTTATTAATTTTCATTTCTCCATTCACACGGCTTATGGTCTTTACCATATTTTGC